>NC_060063.1:56473996-56747560 GCF_020283565.1 Trifolium pratense
TGCAGACAATCCTTCAGTTTCAAGGCACACATTAATCTATTTTTACTTGAACAGGACAAATTTAAACTATAAACGTAATCTTCAGTTATGTGTATATGGATGCATATTTACAATAATATATCTCTTATATGATGTGATACCAGCTGGTTTGTGTTCTCTTTGTCCTACAGGAAACCCTGCAAGCGAAATTGTCGATATTATAAACAAGAATAGAACAGATCAAAAGCTCCACAATTTGAATGACACTCCTGGTCTAGGGTGCATGGCCTTGCAATATGTTGAATTATGCAAAGGAAACTGCACCGATAACAATGTTGTTAACTGCAAACCTCCCGAAGATGATTTCGTTGAAGTCTTTGCTCCGAATTGCGGTGTAGAGTTACCAACTTTCGGCACCATAACCGGACACATTGTTGGCTGTCAAAGAAAGTATCTCGAACCATCATTAGCATTTTCTCAAATTCTTATTAAAGATAAGAAATCTTTGTCTCTTTTGAGAAACAAATCACATAGTGAAGTTGGAGTAGGCCTTGTTGGAGATCATAAAAAAGGGCCTTTCTTTTGGTGCGTTTTGTTTAGTGATGGAAAAGCTAACTCTACATTTGTGCTTGAAAATCGCGGTGCCGGAATCAAGCAGAAAAAAGGATGTTATAGTGGGAGCAATACTCCATGCAGTGGAGGGCAGAAAAATGGTGTTCCATTTTTTAACTTATTTTTCATGTGTTATGTATTCATTCTGCTTTTTAAACTTTTGTGATCGATTTATACTGATTTCATGATCTTCACGTGACAACTCTTGCGATGTTTTTTTGTTCATATTTTATGTTATTTGTTTACTTTTACACTTACTGCTATTAGGATATATGTATTCCCTCCCTATTGCAGGTGACTATTGATTCAAAGTTGCTAAACATTTAGAGGATAAGTCGCTGAATTATACAAATTTTTACAATTTTTAATTATCAATTCATGTTTCTATATGCTCCTTCATTGTTTGATATTACTTGCTCTTCATGCAACTCATTTTTACTCCAACTGGATGATATTGTGTAAGATTTCAAATCATATGTCCACCATTCATCAATGGTTGTAGAGAAGGAAACACAATTACTTTTGCAACCAAATTGACTTGCTTTAACCCAAATGCAAGACTCAGGCTCCACAAACAAAGCTCTATCTTCAAGTTCTTCCATTTTCACCCATCTAAGCTTAGGAACTTGAAGCTTAAAGACCTCCACATGATCCACAATAGTCATTGTTTTCTGGAAAATGAGGAAAACCAGCAAGATTTCCCCATTTGATTCAATTAGGCATTCCCTGAAATATCTCGCGTTAACGGATGGTACAGCCCTGCATTTGCTGATTGCTGTTATTGCAACATCAGTGCCAACAATGACTTCAATAACAGCAACGGTTCCCTGCATACTCAACGCGTAAATTTTCCCTTGAGATGCTATAGCTGTTCCGAATTTCATGAACTGTTGCTTCGGATCATTTGGATCGATAATAGTGCAGCCCCGATTCTCACATACATGCACAGGGCCGTTCAGCCAACAGAATGCAAAAGCTGGATTGCTGATACCTGTAAATATCACTGGGAGACAAAACTTAGAAGACATAGGGGACTCATTGATCAGCACAAATTTAAGGGGAATGTTAACATCCCAATTCGGGACATGCCTACAATCTCTTGAGGCAATGTTGTGAAGAATATACTCCGATGGGCTATTGCGTCGGGAAACAACTGCACCGTGGCCACATCCAACAAAGTACAATGGCATAAATCCAGGTTCCCAGAATTCTGGATGACTACCACAATGAGGCCGATAGTACTCCTCACGATTATGAATGTTGATATAACGCATGGTGGTTTTGCGTTGAGCAGACCAATCTGAGATCCCGACATCTACCAGCTCTGCCAATTGAGGGTTCTTCATATTGCTCTGGCAGCGTCTAGATGCCAACCTGAGCGCCTTGATACTGCCTGGATAACTAATGTTATCCAATACATCTGGATGCCTACCAATGTGACTGAGTAATTGTGGTGGAAGATTAGGCCATGGCTTCTTGCCTCTGGCCTCCTTCCGCCAAGACAATTGTCCATTTTTATTTGACTTGTTGGCCATTAGTTGAAATATGAATTGGGATATTGGAACAATTAAAGATGCTCTCATGTCTGATTGATATAAACAAGCTAAACGTGACCTCCAAGTATAATGAACTCTAAAGTAATCAAGTAATGGAATATAAAATGATAATAGAAAGAGCAATGAATGGAGGGAGTAGTTGACTTTTATATAGTTAACTATAGGTTGTGTTTATTTGGAATATAAAATTAGAATCATATAACAAAATATTTATTAGTTAGCTTCTGAAGTTTTTTAAGTTTGTATGAGCTGATTGAGGCTGGCTCTTAAATCAAAATAACCGTTCAGATTTGGGGCGCGTTGTTTCCTCTATGATGGTTGCGCCTGTTGGTCATATGATTATAAATAGGGAAATGGAGGGACTTTTTCAAACATTTCCTGTTTGTGAAACCTCTCAAGTCTCTAAAATCTTCTCAAATTTTAAGGCTTTGCTCCGTTCGTCATCTTCAATCCTCCATATTCATCATCTTCTGGGTTTTTCTGGGTTACTACTTTGTAAGGATATGTCGAGGACTCATACCATTGTGTGAGTGTGAGCAATGGTGAAGATTGCATTAGACATTCCCCTCGTCCTTTACGTTGAGCTAATCTTACTGTTATTAGAATTTGAGAGGCCTATACTCAACCATAAAAGCTAGTTTGAGAGTTGAGGTTTGCATTACACTTATAAAGGGTATCTATATCATATCTCTAGCCAATGTGAGACTTCTAACACATCTCCTCACGTCCAGAACTGAACAAACTGGAACGTGAAATCAACAACGGGTGACCCAAATATGAGAGGTCTCCATAACAAACAACAAATGGATCTAGGATAGGCTCCGATACCATATTAAAATTTGAGAGGCCTATACTCAACCACAAAAGCTAATTTGAGAGTTGAGGTTTGCACTACACTTATAGTTATAAAGGCTATCTATGTCATATCTCTAGCAAATGTAGGACTTCTAACAACCGTTGCGTGAACGACGGTGATTTGTCGAGAATGATGATGAGATATTCTTAGGTGTAGAACTTTTGGTCCTTATTGTGCGAGCAACTGGTGGTAAAATGGTGGATTTGATGTTTTTCATAGAATGTCAAATTTATTTTTCCTTCCTCTGTTTTTCAGGTGACCATGGCTAAAGAATGTCAAAGAATGTAAAATAAGACTAATAATCTTAAAAAAAAAAGATTAGAAGCACGAAAAAAAAAAGTAGATTTTTTTTGGAAAATAGAGAGGATACCAACTCAAAAAAAAGATACTATTGATCTCTGAGTTGCATATTGGAGCTAAATAAGACAAAGCTATTGCTACTAATTTTGACAACAATCAAGATCCATGTTCCTTTTTATTTTATTTTATTTTGATATAAATCACGCCCTACATTCAGTTAGCATTTGCATTTGGATTTTGCTTCCTTTCTATTTTATTAGAGCATGTTGATTCTAAGAAGTTTCTAGAATGATTAATTCATATTGTGCAAGCTGACTTGGTGTGCAAGTTAAGCAAAAGTGAAAGTGTAACTAATTGCTTGAGAAGCAAGTTAGTTAGTTTGTTAAGTGTAGTTTGTTAGAATCAGTTAGGTTTGATTCACCTAGGTTGTTAGAGTGTGTTAGAGTCAGTTAGGAAGTTGTTAGTTGGTTAGGGCCTAAGAGAATCATCAACTAATGTGATGATCTAGTAGTATAAATAAATGGCTCATGATTAGTGATTGTAATCCAACTACTTTTCCCCATTGAGGATGAATAAAACTGATTCTATTTTTCTCTAATCTTCTTCTTCTTCCTCTGTTAATCAAGTGCTCTTCATTCTTTCCATTCATTCACCATTGTTGCAGCAACAAGGATAGTAGATCCTGCAGAAACTGTGCTCATTGGCGTGGCCAGAGTGCAGTGCAGCGCGCGCGTGTATCCTTGCTTGCTTGCTAGGCCTGTGCAGGCCAAAGTGATCGAAGCCAAAAGCTTCAGCTGCGCCAACATCTGGCATCAAGAGCCTGGTTCGTGCTTTAACCATGGCAACCTTTAACAATGGCCAATTCCCTGCGAATCTTCCAGTTTTGGATGGAAAGAATTATGATAATTGGAGCAAACAAATGAAAGTTTTGTTCAATTATCAAGATGTGATGGAACAAGTGATTAGTGGTGTGAAACCACTTTCAGAAGGTGCAACAGAGGTTCAAAGAACACAACACAAAGAATTGAAGAAGAAAGATTACAAGGCGTTGTTCATAATTCATCAAAGTGTAAGCCCTGATATCTTCGAAAAGGTTGGAGATTGTGAATCAGCCAAGCAAGCTTGGGATATTTTGGCTACAGCTTATGCTGGAGATCATAAGGTGAAGAAAGTGAAGCTACAAACCCTAAGAAGCAAGTTTGCACAGCTACAAATGGAAGAAAAAGAAACTGTAAGTGAATTCTTTACAAAGATTGCAAAATTAGTTAATGAAATGAAAGCATGTGGTGAAATTGTGTCTGGTACAATGAGAGTTGAAAAGATACTGAGATCTTTAACTCCTAAGTTTGACTATGTGGTAGCTGCAATAGAAGAGTCTAAAGATCTTGACACTATCAAGGTTGAGGAACTGCAAGGGTCTTTAGAAGCACATGAGCAAAGGATGAATCAGAGAAATTCTGATAAATCCAATGGTGAGGTAGCATTACAAGTACAACAGGGTAACAAGAATAAGAAAGGAAAGGGAAAATGGCAAGGCAATAAGGGAAAAGATAGTTATCAGAATGGAAATGGAAAAGTTTGAAGGAAGAAGCAAGGATGGCAAGTACCCCACATGGTCATCATGAGCCTTTGGTTTCAAGAAAGGGACCGGCTTACTTGTATCGAAAAGTACCCCACATGGTCATGGGTAAGTGTCCCACATGTGGGTAAAAGAGTGTTCCGTTGAAGTGAGTCAACGGCGGTACAAAGTGTATGTGGAAGAAAGAGCTTCCACTTGAGGGGAGCATTGTGGACTCACACTTGAGGGGGAGTGTTGAAAATATAACAAGTGTGAGTTTGTGGAAATAGTCCCACATTGGATAGGAATGTGGTGACTTGAGCATTTATAAGTGGGAGAACTCACTCACCTATCACCTTAAGGTTTTGGGTGAACAAGTGGTGTGTCTCTCACAAAGATGTGTTGCTCAAAAGAACAAGTGCCACAAAAGTGAATGCTCCTCGCTTGACCCTCCCCCGATTATTGCGCCAACAGAGCATTCACATCAAGGGTGAGTGCTACACCCATCACCGTGGGTACATGTACTGTACACTTTAAAAATGTGCAACATACATACTAGCAGTCTATTTGAATTAGCTTATTTTTTATTTTATGCAAACAGTTTATGCAATTTTTATGTATTATTATAAGTTTGTCAAGATAGTTTATGATAAAATACCTTATAAAAATATAATTTTCACTAGTGTAAACTTATAAAATAACATAAAACTTAATTTATATTGAATAAATTGTTTGCATAAGCTCAAAAATAAACTAATTCAAACGGGCCGAACTTTCTACTATCACTTATATTTATTTAAGATATGATTTTAAACAATTAAGTTTAAGCATCAACTTTTACATAAATTTCCTTCGATTTTATATATAAGTAATTTTTTACTTTTAAAATTTATTTATTAGTCGTGTAGCCCTCTTTTTTAAATTTTTTTATTTTTTTCCTTCTCAGGCACAAGACCAAATGAAGTACTATTATCTTTAAGGCAAAATTATACCGAAGGTCCTTTATCTTATTTTTTTGTAACACTTTGGTCCTTTATCTTTTTTTTGTAACAGTTTGGTCCTTTATCTTTTTTTTTGTAACATTTTGGTCCTTTATTTTATTTTTTTGTAACACTTTGATCATTTATATTTTTTTATTTGTAACATATAGGTCCTTTATTTTTTATAAATAAATAAGATAAAAGACCAAATTGTTACAAAAAAAAGGACTAAAGTGTTACAAAAAAAAATATAAAGGACCAAAGTGTTAAAAAAAAATAAATAAAGTACCAAAGTGTTACAAAAATATAATAAAAGACTAAAGTGTTACAAAAAAATAAGATAAAGAACCTCCGGTGTAATTTTGCCTATCTTTAATCATCAACGTAAGAAAGAAGAGTTTTTTTTTTTTTTCCAGGCACACACTTATACTTCTACATGAATTTACCTAATCTTCCTTCCTAGTCTCTACATGTTATTGTTGTTGGCTACTATGCATTCTTTTTTCTTGGTTAAGGTTTATTTCTCTGAATTTTCTTGGCAATATTTTCAATAAAGCAGAGACTGAACTAGTGAGCTGACACAAATTGACAAAAATATGCAAATGAATAAAAGTCCCTGCTTCATTAGTATGACATTCATCGACATTAGACAAGTGGGAGTGAAGAAAGGTCAGGAAAGAGAAGACAAGTGGAATGACATAGTATGACATTAGACTTTAGGTTTTAATCACAGCCATTAATATTACATTAAAAGAAATAGAGGGATGAGATTACACATTATTTCCTCCAGTTGTTGGGGAGTATTACACGTACACAACCTGAAGTTGCAATGCCACAAATACAATTTTTTTCTATTTACTTATCCTCCCTAACATTATTTTGCATACTGTAATGATCTAGTCACTTTTTGCGGCTTTAGCAAAGGATCCACAGAAAACAGTCAATGTTATCAATGTTTCAGACACCTTAAGTATTTCATCATTTTATTTATTTATTTATTTATTTTTTGAATATCAAAATTTTAAAAAAACACTTAATTTTGAAACTATTTTAAATAAATTTTCATAAAAATCAATTTTGAAATACAATTTTTTGAAAAAATTACAATTTTGATTATGAATTGTCAATAATGTATTTTTATGTTATATGATGTCAAAATTAGTGTTTCAATTTAGAAAAAACGAATATAAAAAATTTTGTAATATTTTCTAAAACGGTTTTATAAAATATATTTTCAAAAATACAAATAAAAAATCAATTTTTAAAGGTGAAATAAAACAAACAGGCACTAAAAAAATGTGGAGAAAGTGAAAAAAATTTATATAATATTTCTCAGAAAAATAATTACTACCCGCTCCGTCCCAATTTGATTGACACAGTTGACTGTTTCACGCATGCGGATGCATAATTTTGATAATTTTGATTATTAACATTTTTTACTTATCCTCCCTAAAACTATATAACTGATCAGGCCACCCCATAAACTTGTAACCAAAAAAAGGCCACCCCATAAACTAGAGAACACACACTTCTACTTCTACATAAATTTTATCAAAGTTCATAGTTTGAGCCAATTTGGCAGGCTTTCAACCATGAAAATCTGAATTGAAATTATTCATTCTTGTCTTGATATATAGGAATCAGTCACAGAAGAGATCGGTCTTTGTATATATGCATTTTATTACTTAATTACAGATTCATCATCTCATTGATTATCTTTATCAATTGAATTAGGGAGTTAATTTTAGTCAAAATAAATAATAATTAGGGAGTTAGCGTTGATTCAATTACGCAAATAAATAAAAGTGCAAAAAATAACACATGTAGAATTGTGGATGGCGTATACTGATTTGCTTTAGTAAAAGACAAACACGTCAATTTATAGTCAAATCACATCTTGCATTTGATGAGTAATGGACACGATGAGTAATGGATCCCAAACACAAATTCTCTAACTTTCCATCCTCTACCTTTCCCTAACTTTAGACAAATATTGGCCCACAATCAACTAAGTATATATATTGAGAGCAAAACTTCTCAATAAACTTGTAACCAAAAAAAGGCCACCCCATAAACTAGAGAACACACACTTCTACTTCTACATAAATTTTATCAAAGTTCCTAGTCTCAGACATTGACTAATACTATATTTTGCCTTCAAAGGGAAACCGAAGAACTAGAAGAGAAGAAAGAGAACAGGGAAAATGGGGAATTGTTGGGGGAACGGAAAATTGATTAAAGAATTGGGCGATATCGGCGCAAAATCATTGCCTGTTTGGATTGCCTTGATAGCACTGAAGCTCACTTCGATTGGTTTGATAGCAATGAAGTTCATAGAGAAGGATTTCTTTGAAAATTACTATGCTCTTATTTTTATCTTGGCAATTATGGTATTCTTCTTATTTATGATTTTCTACGCCGTGTTATTAGATGAGAATGAGAGGACTATTGCAACCTTAATTCCTATCACATTCATATACGTAACCGCATGTGCTGTGTCGTCCGGAGCACTAGCAGTTATCTTCATTTCAATGTCACCACCCATCTTAGTTGTAGTCAATCTGGTCTTATGGAGTACAGTCTATATAGCTACTGTCTTCATTTATTGTCAAAAAGAGCAAAGCTTAGATGGTTCCGCCGAGCTGCCTCTCGTATCAATAATAACTATGAATGGTGATGGAAATGCGCCAGAACAGCCGGTCACCCAAAAAATGCCTGTCTCCGGCAACGGCGAAGAATTGGAAATGACAGGCTTTGAACAGTTTCGTGAAGATGATGGAGATGGAGACGGTTCAGTTGAAATTGAAACATAGTAATTGTTTGTGTGTATTTATTTACTATTTATAGAATACTGTCTATATCTTTACGAGGTATTTATATAAGAAATCTAGTGCCTACTTTTTGGGATTAGATACTGTCTATATCTTTTTTGTAAGATTCTTCTGTTCTGTTTTTTAATTTTCAATTGTCGCATCTCTGATTTTAAATTTATATTTTCCCTTATGAATTACGCTGTTTGTCTTCTTTTTCCCCTTTGTGTTTGGCAGGCTTTCAACCATGAAAATCTGAATTGAAATTATTCATTCTTGTCTTGATATATAGGAATCAGTCACAGAAGAGATCGGTCTTTGTATGCATTTTATTACTTAATTACAGATTCATCATCTCATTGATTATCTTTATCAATTGAATTAGGGAGTTAATTTTAGTCAAAATAAAAAATAAAAAATTAGGGAGTTAGCGTTGATTCAATTACGCAAAAAAATTAGGTTTGTTTTCTTGTTTTATTTATTGTTTGGTTGTCAAGTTGTGGTTGATTTTTGTATTTTCCTGTTGGCTTGTTGGTGATTTTGTTTTTTTTTTATTTTTTTTTTATTTTTTTTATCTTTTGTCGTGGTTCGTATTTGATTTTTTAGTGTGGCATGTGAGTGGATAAACTGATAATTTACTTTCTGAATTTGTTTATAAAAAATCAAGTTTTTGACCCTTGAATGTTTGATTTATTTGTCACCGGTTGGGCTAAAATCAAGTTTCTTTGCATTGCTTGAGTAGATTTATTTGTCACCATGTTGACAGAACGGGCTAAAAGTAAGGAAAACTCAGTTGTGTGTTCCCCTTTCAGGGAAGCTTACAAGAAGCTACTTGCAGAATCCTTAAATATGAAGATTGATGCAAGTTATTGTCCTGACTCTTAAGAACATAAAACTAACACTGCCGGAATGAACAACTTTATGAGGTGTATAAAGATGCTACTACTTTAAAGAATATTGTGACTTGTGAGTTCGATTTTCCCATGGGACAGTTTTATTTTCTTTTATTTTAAAACTTTTATAATGAATTTAAACAACTATTGTTTATATTTTATAAATAAAATACTTTTGCATAAAAAGAAATAAAAAAAACTTTATAACTCTGACAAAAAAATAAATTTAAACTTATAAATAACTTGACTACTTTATTTTTTAAAAAAATTACATTTAATTATTTCTTTGAAAATAAAGAATTAATTTCTACTCTATAACAAAAAAGAGTTAATTTCTAAATTTAAGTTGTAATTTTTATTAAAAATTTAAAATCACTATCAAGCTACATATAATTTTAAACTGATCACCAAATAATAAAGATAGATGCTTGAAACTGATCAACAAATAAAGAATTAATTCCTTAATGATATTAGCTTGAAAGTTTATTTTGTTATTAATAATTATAATATGACCATTTTTTTATATTAGTGGTATTATTTACATTTTAAAAAAAGATTATTCTTCGTCAAAAAAATAAACGATTACATTTTTTTTTATTAATGTTTATTTTGATGTTGTTGATATTATTTACAATTTAAATTGATTATGTTTTTTTTTTTAAAAAGTATTTTTATCGAGCATTTATTTTTATTATTTGTTCCGAGGCCTCCAAAATCTCGGCTCCAGATGCCCACATATTCCTTTTTATTTTATCTTCCTATAGATCATACCCCACATCCAGTTAGCCAACTTAGCAGTGATCAATGTGAATACGTACATACGTTCACAAAAAATGTGAGTACGTACATGTATTTGTACACTTTGAAAATGTACAACATACATACTAGTTCAATTCAACTTTCGACTATCACTTACAAGTAATTTAAAAAATAATATAAGTAATTTTTCACTTTTTAAATTCATATTTAATAGTTGATGTATTTATAATTCACTGAATTTAAAAAAAATAAAAATTGTTTGCATAATAAATCGGAGGGAGCATTATCTAAATTAAAAGAAATTGTTGCCATTAAGTTGTTATACATTAAACAAAAACACGTAGCTAGTCTCAAAGACAACAATAAGTCATTTCAAAACAACAAATTAATTAATATTATTAAATAGTTAAGAGAGACAAGAATAAACATAAAAAGTTTAGGGGACATAAACCTCACAAAGAAAAACAAACCAAACAAGAAAGAAATAATTAAGCAAATAAAAAAATAAAACCAAACAATCAATATAAAACGGTTGATTAAAGACGGAAACCCATAACTAAGAAGTTGATTAAAGATAGACAACCACTGCACTACACCAAAACAGTTGATATAAAACGGAAACCGATATATTTGAAGTAAAAAACCATTACCAAATTTGAGCTCTAAATAATCTAAAAAAAAAAAATTAGAAGCTTGAAAATGTAACTATTAACCTCTGAGTTGCATATTGGAGGTAAAAAAGACAAAAAAACTAATGCTACCACGGAGTAATTTTTACAACAGGTGAGATATGAATTGAATGCAATAAAACATGATTTCCACTTTACGACAAATATATATACACTTGAAATAGAGAAAAGTTTTGTCTAACCAAATCAAGTATATATCACACACAATTAAATCAACTGATAACGATTATTCATAAATCATTTGCCAATATTGAAACTGACAATCATTATTCATTGCTCATTTGCCAATACCAGTTCTTATGCACGGGACAGGACAAATGATATAACATAGATGAGTGTAGAGATTAAATCATTAAATTTAAAATTATCAAAAAATATATTAAAAAAATTAAATTAAAAGTTAAAGATTGTGAAAAAATGTTAATTGCAAAAGACTTACGTAACAATATATATATTTTAATTTTTTTTGGTTTACAACAATATAGTATCTATTTAGTACAACACATGGAGGGTTTGAATTATAAAACAAATAATAATAATAATGTTATAGTAACACATTTTTTTACAAAGAATTTTATTAGTGATGCTATTTACACAAAATTTGCTTAATGGAGTCAACATTATATACTACATTTTTTTTCTACACACATGTACTTAAAAAATGTACCATGTTCAATATATAAGTAATATATTATTAAGCAAGAAATGGGAGAGAAAAACTATGTTAGTTTATATCCAAAAAATAAAGATCTCTTTTTAGAGGAAAAAATAAAGACACCTAATTATTGAGTATATAATTTGAAATTATTGTTTTTTTTATTCTTCCATCTTCAACCCTATTAAATTTTCTATGTGTGTGAACAAATATTATTCAATAATTTATCTCTCACACTCGTGTATTTATTTTGTTTACAAATACAATTATTTTAGTAATATTTGGCGGCAACACTTAATTTTGTGATATCTAAAATTACTAAAGAACTTTTAATTAAAATAAGAGATTAAGTGGGATCATGTGCCCCTAATTGGATACTTGCATCCGTCCCCGGCTCTATTAACCTTAGATGTACATGTTGGATCAAGAGAGAGTTAAGAAGATATTCATATTGAGGCAAAAACAACCATCAAAATATATTAGACAATACAGTAGTATATTTTTAAACAAAATGACCTTCAAACTATTTGCCTCACGAATGAATGATGAAAGGAAACATGGAGGAAAAATGAATGGGAAAAGAAGAGGAGTCAAACAAAACAAAACACACAATTACATTCTATGTGAAACAATAATAAAAAAAAAATATCATCCAAAATTAATGGAATAAAATATACCTTGGGCCAACCATTTGATCCGCCCACCATGAAATGGGAAAACACAATGGTTGTAGAGAAGGAAACACAATTACTTTTGCAACCAAATTGACTTGCTTTAACCCAAATGCAAGACTCAGGCTCCACAAACAAAGCTCTATCTTCAAGTTCTTCCATTTTCACCCATCTAAGCTTAGGAACCTGAAGCTTAAAGACCTCCACATGATCCACAATAGTCATTGTTTTCTGGAAAATGAGGAAAACCAGCAAGATTTCCCCATTTGATTCAAATAGGCATTGTCTGAAATATCTCGCGTTAACGGAAGGTACAGCCCTGCATTTGCTGATTGCTGTTATTGCAATTTGCAACATCAGTGCCAACAATGACTTCAATAACAGCAACCGTTCTCTGCATACTCAACGCGTATATTTTCCCTTGAGATGCTAGATAGCTGTTCCGAATTTCATGAACTGTTGCTTCGGATCATTTGGATCGATAATAGTGCAACCCCGTTTCTCCCATACATGCACAGAGTTCAGCCAACAGAATGCAAAAGCTGGATTGCTGATACCTGTAAATATCATCGGGAGACAAAACTTAGAAGACATAGGGGACTCATTGATCAACACGGATTTAAGGGGAACATTGCATCCCAATTTGGGACATGCCTACAATCTCTTGAGGCAATGTTGCGAAGAATATACTCTGATGGGCTATTGCGTCGGGAAACAACTGCACCGTGGCCACATCCAACATAGTACAATGGCATAAATCCAGGTTCCCAGAACTCTGGATGACTACTACAATGAGGCCAATTTATACTGATTTCATGATCTTCACGCGACAATTCTTGAGATGTTCTTTTGTTCATATTTCATGTTATTTGATTATTAGTTACACCTACTGCTAGTTTGCTCCTAGGATTTGTATTCCTTTCCATTCATGTGAGATTCTTATAGAAGCCTGTGAACTGTGAAGGCAAAGATAACATGGATAGAGAAAACTTGACAAGGAAGGCCAGTGTTCGATACTTCGATCAGTTGTAAGATTAGTATTTTTTTTCTTCTTCTTGTCTAGTTTTGAACCGAGGACCTCTAACTTCTTTCATCAGTTGAAATTAATTGAGCTATGTAACTAATAAAACTTCCATGTATCTGAAAATAGTCTACTTAAAATTTGTATTTTATTCAAAGACGACAAATTCGATAACACATTACCTCAACAAAAAAAAAAGTTTGACAACACACTCACAATTAAGCACTTGATATATAATGGATGTTATTTAGTAGATAGAGTGGAGGACCCAGAAAACAAAATATGTGGTGAGATTATGTGGAGAATTACTTGGTACTAGTATCTAGCAAAACACTAACAACTATAATCCGGAAATTATGATCAATATTGAAATGTGTTAATGAAGTAAGTAAAACAGAAATTGATGTTTTTCATTTAATAACCAAAAAACTTAAGCTCAGATGTGCCAGTTTTAGCCACCAAAGGGGACATTAATGTGATAAACCCATTACCACATTTGACACAAATATCATCATAGCTAATTTTGCACCAGCCGGGAATCGAACCCGGGTCTGTACCGTGGCAGGGTACTATTCTACCACTAGACCACTGGTGCTTTGATGTTTATGTTTGACACTTCTTGCTATAGATACGGAAATCATCTGTCTGAAATCCTCTTTGTTTTTCCTATTTCTTTATTTATTCTTTCCATCTATAATGTATGAATGTCTTATCTTATACATAATTTATCATTATGTATGTAAAATGTAATAATTATCAAATAGTCGTATACGCATAATTTAATTACACATGATTATTAAATTCTTAAAAATGTATTTAGAGAATCAAAGAGGAAAAGTAAAAACCATATTTCTTTTATCGGGGCTAAGAATAAAATTTGATAATTTTATAAGAACTAAAAATATATTTTATAGTATGCTAAGCAGTTGGGCTTTAATCGTGTAGAGGTGGAAATTGAATCTCTTCATATGGTAAATGTGCTTAATAGTGGTAAAGAGAGAAGTCTGATGGAAAGATAGTTGATAACTATGATTAAATGACTATTAGATTTGTAGTGGGAAAGTGGTGGTGCGTCACTTTTATGAGGAAGCTAATTAGTGCGTTGATGCGTTGGCAAATTATGAAGGAAGCTAATTAGTGCGTTGATGCGTTGGCAAATTATGAAGTTTTTTTAGATACGGACATTGTGTTATTTGTGACATATCCGTCTCATTTTAATCACTTATTAGTAGCTTATGTTAAGGGAATTTCCCGTCTGCTTATAGTTTCTTTTCTTGGATTTTTCTAGCCCTCTTTGCAATAAAAAATTTTTAACCTTTAAAATGAAACGATTAAAAATGCATTTAAATCTAAAATAACCTTCAAGCAGTGTTTTTCTTATGATATTCAATTGTTAAATCAGATAAAAATCATTAGTTGGACTTGTCATAAATTGTGCATAAATTTTTCTAAATGGGTGGTCAATCCCTTTTGAGGTGCTTGCAAGCCCTCTGACACTTTGTTTTGTTACAATTGGAGACTCGGAGTAACTCCATATATGCTCGATACATTTGTTAAATATACTAAAAAATGGAATAAATGATAAGATTAATATTGGTTAAATAACTTTTTAAAGT
This sequence comes from Trifolium pratense, assembly GCF_020283565.1. Taxonomy (NCBI): domain Eukaryota; kingdom Viridiplantae; phylum Streptophyta; class Magnoliopsida; order Fabales; family Fabaceae; genus Trifolium; species Trifolium pratense. Next base: position 56,488,952 of record NC_060063.1, read on the forward strand.
TTTAAGATGTTGAATACACAAGTTCCAAAACATAATTTCTTTATTAATAAGCTTAACAAATATTCCAAAGACACTACGTACGTCTTGTGCTGGGGAGGCTGTTAGTGTTAATATATATCATTTTGGCTTCTTCAAAAAAAAAAAATTCCAAAGACACTATTTAATATTTCAATGTTTATATAGTAAAAAATAAAAATAAAAAAAATACTATATGTTTTTGCATTTATAAAAAAATGTAATGAATATGAAACACAGTCTTAGGTGTAATATTCACCAGTTTTGTTGAATGTGACAATAATTATGAAAACAAAAGTGAATGTGAATAAAAAAAATTATAATTTATTTTAATATTTTTTATCCCATTTGACAAGCTATGTGTTGTTAGTATTTTATATATGGTCAGTACATAATTATTGAGATGAAAAAATATTTTAATATAATAAAAGAACATTTATAAATAATACTATGAACACTTTTGTATTTTTTTTTCCAGTTGGTTGTGTTTTCATCTTGGTCTACTGGTTAATTTTTAGTTTTCTTATGTTGGTTCACATTGAGAATTTTTTTTGCCATCCTACCAATTTTCTCGCACGTCCTACAAAATTACTAAAATATCCTTTGTCCGCTATAATCCGTTAGATAAGTAACGGACATTATAAAAATATAAATTTAAGAAAAATATTTTTTTTTACACGTTTGCTACTTAAATAACGGAAGAGTAAAATAAAAAATTAATAGGACGCGCGAGAAGGTGTCATGGTGGTAGGGTTGCAAAATAAACCTCTTTGTCCACAAATCTATGTGCATTCCTCTCAATAAAAAGGCCCAGCCCAACCTGACGGCTCTTTAGGCCCTAATGTTTTTTCTTCCACCAAATATAGGCCTCCAATTTTATTTGGTTATTTAACTTACCAAAAACTAATAACTTAACAAAAAATAATAAAAAGTCCGTCAAAAAAAAATAAAATATAGATCAAATACAGTTACTTTTGCTAACTCATATATCTCTTATAAAAAAAGAAGTTGAGGGAGTGTAATTTTACAAGATATAGCAAATTTTACATGTAATTATGTCTACACACAACATCAATTTTTTATTTTTGTGCGTTAAACCTCCAGTTTCAAGGGAAGCGATCTTGATTATTCGGAATTCAATTGAAAATAAGTAAAGTTTGACTAACAATTATTTCACATATAAATCAACTCGAATTCTTTCGAATAATTATTTTGTAGGTGGAGTATATATATTAACCAGTTGAGTCAAATCAATTTTTTTTTGTGGTGTTAAAAGAAAAAGAAAACAAGAAATAAACATAAACTAAATTCCAAGCTTCTCTTTCAAAATAAGAGATTCCAAGTCAAGTAGTGGACAATTCCAGTGGGCAGAGCACCTGAAATGTGACCTCTCATTTTCCATAAAGTATGTGCATGTATTTTGTTCCCTAAGAACATGCACTAGTATAGTGCTACTAATTCCATGCAGACCATGGATAATATGAAGGATATATGTTTGTAGCATAAATGTGCAAGGTATCTCGTCCAACATTAACTAATTCAACAGCTTCCAAGCAATCGTTCTTACAATGTTACACACGATGTGTTAAGCCTTCAGTTCCAAGGGGAAGTGATCGTGATAATTCAGAGTTCAATTGAAAAATAAGTAAAGTTTGACTAACAATTGTTTCACATATAAATTAACTCGAATTTTTTCGAATAATTAGTTTGTAGGTGGAGTATACTAAGCACTTGAGTCAAATCAAATTTTTCTGGTGGTGTTACAAAGTAACAGAGAAAAAGAAAACAAGAAATAAGCATAAACTAAATTCCAAGCTTCTCTTTCAAAACAAGAGATTCCAAGTCGGACAGTGGGCAATTCCAGTGGGCAGAGCACCTGAAATGTGATCTCTCATTTTCCATCTGTTCATATATTTTGTTCCCTAAGAACATGCACTAGTATAGTGCTACCAATCCTATGTAGACGATCAATAATATGAAGGATCTCCGTAGCATAAATGTGCAAGGTATCCCATCCAACATTAACCAATTCAACAACTTCCAAGCAATCGCTCTCACAAACAATGTTACACATAACAAGATATTTTTTTTCCCGATAAGCGAAGAACATCTAGATATAAGGGTACAAGACAGGCTAAGGCTTCACATCATCCTTTGTTGCCCATATGTCCTTAATAGTTACACTTTAAAAAATATCTAAACTAAAATATTTGAATAAAAAATTTCAATAAATTTTTTTATTAGTAATTTAAAAAACTCTTCGCGCCAAGTTTGTCTTAATTACACATCAAAACAACGTTAGACGGCGCTGCTCAGTAAATTATGGAGCACACTACATTAAGAAAATAACAAGCAAAATTATACAATGATAATATTTTTGTAGCCTAGCTAATACTAGTTTTATTATATTTGTAAGATGTTTAATATCTATAATGTTAAACTAGACGTTCACTTTAAAATTTTAGTACCATGCAAATGTAGTGGTAACTAAATTCAGTTTAATTTACCATAATCATACCAAAATTGATCGAAAGATATATAATTGATTTTGACATGTTTGAATAATCACCACACCAAGTTAATTGTTTAAAAACCATGCCTACAAAATAGACAAAATTAAATGAACGAAATACTTAAGTTTTCGAATTTGTAGCGTTAGTTAAATATGTAATGGATTAAAGTCAGTCAAATAATTCAAAAGAAAAAAAGCACAAGATGAAAAATTAATCTACACCGCACTAATACAGGGAAACTAAACTATGTTATACTTTAATGACAAAATCACCAAACAAATCTATGTAAATAATACTTATTTATATAAAAGAGGAGAAAAATGTAGATGGGTAATCATAATTTTATGTTTATTCTTCTTCTTTAACTTAGTATGTTTGGTTAGAGAGAAGTTGAAGTTTCTCTCACTTGAAGCTTAAGTTAAAAAAAAATAAACATAAAATTATGATTTATAACTTTTAACTTCAAATATAATTTTTATATCGAAATTTATTATTTAACTCTTTTTTAGCACATATATAAATATATTCACATATAAATCACTTAATTGCAACTCATTTTTATCTAAAATGAATTTAAGATTTTTTTTTGTCAATGTTGAATCAAACATGCATGGTGATTCTTATAGTATATGAACCAGAAATTTAATACTGTAGTTTATAGAGCATGCCAAGATTATAAGGAAAGCAAAACCATAGTACTAAAGAATGAAGCATGCGCTCATGATGTATTGCAGAAAAGAATGTGAATAATGTACTATTTTTTTGGGTGAATGAGAATGTGAATAATATATTCTAAGTATGAAACATTGCATAAAATCCAAGGTAACATCATCCAATTAATAATTGAACAACTAGAGATAATGCGACATTATGGTTTCATTATAGAATTATTATGGAATGTATTAGTTACCTTGTTTCTTGGGTTTGCACGTTTCTAAACACCTGTACCACATTCTGTTTAATTCTATTAGCATATATTGTATACTATTATTCATCCCTTAAAATAAATAAGCAGACAATTTTGAGTTCAAATCCTGACTCTTATATATAATACGATATTCATATCAACTGAATTATACTCACGAGTACAATATACTCTTATTTTTATGGGCAACATAAGGATGTAGTATTTCACTTCAATATTTTTTGTTTATAGATTTAATGAGTCTAGCGTTGAAACTTACACATACAAGTGCAAACAAGAGAGATATGAGATTGAACTCAGGTCGCATCGTATTAAATATATTTGTGATCTTTTATCATCTGCGTTGTACTTACAAACACTTCAATTTCAAGTTCTGTATGAAAATTACTTTTATAGGAAAAAATTCTATATGAAGATATATAATTTTTTAATTACTTATATGTTAGTACATGTATAATGATTGGAATCATCTTGAAGTTATCGCATGATTTGCACGATCATAGGATGATGTTGGCTTAAACTTTTCCCAATCTTGTGAATTTGACTTTTCATTCATTAAAGAAATTCCTCCCTTGTTAGTTAATTAAGGGTATCCCTAAAAGTTAATTCCGTTTTCTTTTTTTACCAATTTGAATCCAAAAGTTGTCCCCAGCCATTTTATTTGTTTCTAAATATAACCAAGCAAGGTTTATGAGTCAAAGTTCCTATATATCCTTATTCACAATCATAGTTTGAATGTACCATCGTCACTATATTTAACTTTGGTAAAATTCGAATGATTAAAGCAGGTTGTTATTTTTCCTTATAGTAGTTTTTATTCATATAAAATCTAGTTTATTATTTATATGAATCAAATGATTTCCTTAACAAAAGTGAAACTATATATTTATTTTGAAGCATGGTGAAACTATACTATACTGTATATGCCTAAGAAAAAGCGCAAAGCAGCATTTTGCTTGAATTTACCATTATATATGTTTATACTTTAAATTGTTCCCATACACATATATAGACATAGACAAAATTAATTATCACAAAAAACAATTATCACAATAAAATAATATTATGACAAACTCTCTTTTGAAAAAAACTAACTACTAGTCCGGTCAGCTTAATTCGGTAGGAATATCACATATTTTATATGTAGGACCAGAGTTCGAAGTCCGGACATTCACTTATCAATCTTAATGGTGGAATTTCTATAGCTCTAGATTAGTTGACAAGAAGAAAAAAAAAAAACTATAACTCAGACACCATTAAGAGTTAAGAAATGAAAAATTGTGATTCAAATAATGTCGATGAGTATATCAAATACTTTAGAATTAACTCTATAATTTATATGGAAAGGAGTATCTAGTAATTTAGAGTTATTAAACCATGAAGTAAGAAATCAAAATTGTGTTCTCTAAAATGATTAATCTTAGGAGGAATTTATTAACCACTTAAATCTAATTAATAGATTAAATATATCAAATACTTTTACCGCCTTTTACATTTATACCGTACTTACATGACATGATTTTCTTTTGGGTCTTGTTAACATGTGCATATAAGGCACATGTTAAGGTATCTCAATAGAGAAATTCAACATTTTATGATACAAAAATCTTAATGCTTGAAAAGTTAAAATATACAAATTCTAAAGTACAGTATAATTTCTATTTTTGATTCCTTAACATGTGCACATATGTTAACATTCTCCTTTTCTTTTTCTTGTTGGAATTTTCGTAATCCAAATATTAAATTAAATTACATGGACAGAGCAGAACATTATATCAAGTGAAATTAGAGCCAATAAAAACAACAAAATTGTGTGTATATAGAAGGATTTCTTTTGGGTGATCTATATATAAAAGGACTATCTAATCTAACACACACTAAAAATCAAGAGATGCAAAATCAAGGTAACCATACACTACTACATAAACAAATCATCTCTTGGTATCTCATTCACATTTCTTATTTTACACTAATCTCATTCGTTAATTCACCAATAACTATCATCGACCGTGTACAAAATAGTTTCTAACCATCCGATTAAAAATCCATAGTACTAATAGTGTCTCAGTGAACAAGACCTTATACATGATACATAATTGAATTCGACGCTATTTCTAACCATCCGATTAAAAATGAATAACCAAAATTAAAATCTATATAAAATCAACCAAATTAATTATATAAATCAAGACGGTCTAATCTATTTTATGCGGCTTCGATTTTATACTACATGTAGCAGTTACAACAGCCTATCGAAATCCGACTTATACATTAAAAAAAAGAGAGAACAGTGTATCTCTGATCTCCCCTACACTAAAACCTGAAAGCATTAACTTCTCTACATTACCTTACATTCACCAAATAAATTTCAATACCCCAACTCCATCCATTAACATTCAATTCATTAGTAACCTGTACCAAATCCTCACGTGCCATTCACGTGCACACTCTCTTATCTTCTCAAAACAACAACACAACAATAACACAACACACCCTTTTCCTCATTCTGTTTCACTCTCTCTCTTAACGTCGTCGTTTTCATTTTCAACATTCTCTACAGTTTCTATAGTATTATGGATACAAATACAGTTACAGTTACAGTTACACCACCGTCACCGTCATCGTTACAAAACATAAGCCCCAGCATTCTCATCATTGTAATCGTTCTCGCCGTCACCGTCATCGTTTCATTCGCAATCTGTTTTCTTCTACGTCACCTCAACTGTAACTGCCTCCGCCGTCGTATCGCCGCCGATCCAACATCAACAACAACAACAACCGAATCATCACATCACAACAACCAAATCTCGCCGGAGATAATATCTCCTTCCGTTATCGATTCACTTCCTCTGTTTACATACTCTTCCATTTCTCGCCGCTCCTCCGCCGTCACCGCCGCTGACTGCGCCGTTTGTCTCTCGAAGTTCCGTAACAGTGACCTCCTCCGTTCTCTTCCACTATGTTGCCATGCATTTCACTCTGATTGTATTGACACGTGGCTTCGTTCAAATCTCTCATGTCCTCTATGTCGTTCCTCTGTTTTTCCTTCCGATTCCGACCTCGCGAAAATTCTCCGATCAAATTCCTCGGAGAGTTTCCGAGTTGAAATCGGAAACGTGAGCCGGCGAGGGACTAATTCAACTAATCCAGAACTCGCCGGTGGCGGTGACTCGAGGTCGTATTCTATTGGATCGTTTGATTATCATGTGGTTGAGCCATCGGAAGTTTCATTCACACAAGATCACCGGAGAAGTGTTTCCGATCAGAAGGAAATTCACATTCCGATTTCAGATGATTCTTCTGTAGTTACTATTGCCGGTGAAGTTTCTGGCAGTGGACATTGGTTGAAGGATTACGTGGACAGGCTTTCGGCTACTATTTCATCGCGAACGGCGTCGTTTCGAAGCTCTGGAAGGTTTTTCGGTGGTGGCGGAAGTAGTCGGAGAATTGAGCCGGTTGATTATGATGTGGAAGGTGGTAGAATTGGTGAAGAGATTAGTGAAATGTTTCGTTGGCTTTCAGGGGTATGATGGTAATTAATTAGATTAATCACGTAGATTATGTTTTAAAATTTTGATATATAGTTTTTTATTTTTAATATTTTCAAGCATTCCTTGCTATTATTATCGTTTTAGAAGAACAAAATTAGTGCAAATGATCAGAGAGGCATAGTAACTTTTGGATTTTGATGATGAATTTTATAGGAATGAATATGATAATTTGATCATAATTAGATGAAAAGATATTGGTAAAAGGCCACCAATTATGGATGATTTTTAGTGTAGTTTGTAGTATAATTTTTTCGTTCATCATATGATTATGTTTCGTAAATTGATCCAATCTAAATATAAACTGTATATTAGAGTTGTTTGTTGTTAAAAAGAGTACTAGTTCTCTTATTTTGTTGTCGGTATAGTTTTTTTTGTTAAGTAGTCTAATGATTAGAAAATCCACTTTAAAGGTGAATAAGTAGAGTGTTTCGAATTTAAATTCAGACTGTTACACATATAATGTGATGTTCCTACCAACTGAGCTAAGCTCACGAGACTCCTTGTCGGCATAGTTAATACAAGCAAAATACTACATCTTTTCTCAATGTGATGTCCAAAGTTTATTAATTTGTTTGGATGTTATTGTTGTTGGTTAACCTGTTAATTTTTCATACACCCAAAGAAGTAGGAACCAAAATCTGGTTCCATTTAACTTGTTTAGAATATTGTTACACTACTTCTATAAAAGGGTATTTTTGGATTTTAGGGTAAATGTGTCATATATGCGACAAACGAATGAAATACATATAGTTACTTTATGAAGTAGTGTAGTGACATTAGTAATAATCTTTGGCTTTCAATGAGAAAAGACATGACATGCTTTGTTTGGTGAATTTTTCTTTATGGTTCATCATACTAACTGGTGTCTTAAATATTTTTTAAGCAAAAAAACTACTGTATTAAAAAAAATTATAATATTTTTATTAATTTAATTATTATGCACCGTCATTTTAAAGTTATTTTACACATCTAATAATATATTTTACACATACATTTAATAATGTGTTGACACATCATTTAAAGAATATGACATGTCATGTGTTTTAAAACACATTACATGATGTATCAAATATATGTATGTGTAAAATAATATTACATTGATAATGTATATAAATTAAATTATATTTTTTATTATATTTGATTACTTAATAACTAGGGGGACATATTAGTAGTTTTTTTTTTTTTACGTTTACCATGATATTGAGACAAACGTCGGAGAATCTGTAGGGCACACAAGTTGAATCCTCTTATCCCAACTGAATTTTCTCTATCAGAAATCGAACCCCTAACGACATGCTTAAGAGAACATATATACTTGGACCAATTCATTGTTGGTTGTTATTTTTTATTTGTACTATTTTAAACATTTTATGGCACGTCTTGAGTCTTGTGCTGCGTAGACTATTTGATTTAGTATATATATATATATATATATATATATATATATATATATATATATATATATCATATTTTATTTGTATTATTAAAAGTTTGTTCGGTGATTGATGGTGATTTCCGATGAAGAAATAAATAAGAGTAAAGTATAGGGGTTTCATGTAGGTGAGTGAAGAACGTATGGAATTGAATTAATGGTAGATCATTTATTGTATATTACCAACCTTTTTAATGATAAAGGTCCTACTTCTGCTTCAATTTTAAGTCTTTTGTGACGCTTATTTATGTTTATAGTAATGAAAGGGAACAACTTATTTAATGATCACATATAACGTGATGTTGAGACTTTATTTTTTGGTATGTTGAGAGTTGAGACCTTTTCCAATACTAGCTACAGTAGCATGTTAAGTTGAAACTATTTTTGTCAATTTATTCATTTTCTGATAAAATAGTAACCAGGTAGTCTTGTTTTTGTTTTGCTTATTATAGTACATGTGCATTTTTTTTTATTCCTTCATGTAATTTAATGATCAAAATTTCATCCCTTAAAGTAAATAACAAGAAAATTTCAAATTTAAGCCTTAACTCTTGTATATATTGCAATGTCACTATCCGTTAAGGTATATACTATATTCAAGGGGATTGTTTCATTCATTACTTAACTAGTCATATTTCCATTCCTATTTTACCTTACTTTGTTTTTCAAATTTTATTATTAGTATTTCTTTGATAAATTTTCTATCACTCCAATTTTGTTAACTCTTTCTTTTTTGTTGTTGATAGATTGTGATTGTTAAATTGTTTTATAATAAAAGAAAAAAGACATTAATGATTAAAGAGTTAAAAAAATCAACTACCATGTATAGTATACAATAGAGATATAATAAAATGGAGCGACCATCGAGCACTAATTAAATAGAGTTAAGTCTAGCGAAATGAACTCGATTCTCATAACATGGCGAACTTACATTCTAATTTTGTTTAAAAGAGGTATATACACTGTCCCCGTGAGCTTAGCTCAATTGGCAGAGACATTGCATCATATGTACAGGAGCGGGGGTTCGAATCTTGGACACTCCACTCATTCACCTTTAAGCTGGATTTTCCAGCAACTAGGCTACTTGACAAAAAATAAATAAAAGGTACGTACTCACATTTAATATTCGTCGGTCCTTTAAAAATGATTACCTCTAGTGAAAAGAATCTATATGTGACAAAGAAAGCAGTATCAAATTTATTGTTATCTGTCCAAAAATAAAAAAATATAACAAATTATTAATTATATCGATTTTCATTTTCCATCCTTTTATTTCTAAAGTTCTTTTTGAAACACGCTTATCAAACATAACTTTTTTTTGGTCATATGAGATTTTTTAGTCGTATGAGATTATAAGAATGTACTCGTATTTTCTTTTATCACCAAGCTGCTATAGTTGTACTATGATGCTTTAGGCTGACTTGTAAAACCAATACATGTTTCTTCTTTTCTCTTTTAGATTGTCTAGGAATCCGGGGTTACTTGATGATAAGGCTAACATAACTCACATCAAATGATATCAAATGCAAGAATCAATCATCATATAAGTTTAAAAAAGAATGAACTTTCATCCATCAAAGTAGTACACATATTTGCTTTCTCCTCATCACAAACATACCTTTTTGTTGGAAATTAATTAGTACTATAATAATACAATAAGATCCAAATGATCATTATGCGTATATATCATTAATTAATGTTGAAAAGTTCCAATAAATAATGTTAACTCAGGTAATTCTGATCAAAATATAGTAATAAATATTGAATACTAGAATTAAACAAGCATTTGATTTGGATATGATTATATGAAGCATTACTACTAGCATGTTAAGAAAAAGCAATTTTCCCTTAGTTTTAGGAAAGTTACATCACATTCTACAATTCTTTTTTTATAGGCTGCATATTATGCAATTCTAATTTCATGAATCAAGATTATTTATATTTTCGGTATTAATCCTCCGATTCTCACGATCAATGCAGCTCTACTTTGTTTCAATATCTACTTTCGGCTTTAGACTCGTTGTCCAAAAGATTGTAGAATACCGACCATTGATGATAAGGTCCTGAGAGCATTCTGAGTTTAAAACAAGTTTACTAGGAAAACATTGATCTAATATAAGCAAATTATCTTTGACTTTTAGTTAAAAATGAATCATTCGAAAGAATACAAATTTAAATATTGTCCGAAGTAATTATTGTTTATAAACTTTATTTACTTTCCGGTCAAATTCTAGATTACCAGAAAACCAAAAGATGAATGTTCATACTTTGCAATTCATCCATTGCATGATATTGAAACCACATTTTATTTCTAGTTCACATCATATGGAATTGATTAATAACTACACCATCATCAACTCACCAAATTCCTTCAATTATTTATATGAGCTAACATTTTTATCTTCCACATTGTCTAGTTCAAATCTTGTAATGTGTAAGAGCAGAAGTACCAAGTCCTTTTGCTTCAAAGTAGGTTATATAGTCATTAACTGTGGTTTCTTTGTATTTGGGAGGATTGTTTTCTGATAATAGTTCCTTTATAGGTCCATAAAGCTTTGAGGATGACCTATGAAATGTGCAGAAAAAACATGCAATTGATATTCTTGGACCGACATGATTGGCAAGTACTCTATGTTCAACACTCTTGAATTTATCATTCGTTATAAGCTACAAAGTAAAAAAACGAATAATTAGCTATATGTTTACAACTATTATTGATCCTTCCAATCAATATCTTAAAAACCAAACCAGAAATTGAACTGATAAGAGGGAAACCAAGCCAGTCATTTGTGAAAGAATTAGGCCCTTTTAGTATAGGAAGTTGCAGACCCTGCAAGTTATGCAGTGTCCTATCTTAGTAATTAGAGTATATCTCTATTTTTTACTAATAAAGACACCATTTCCTATCAGTTTGAGAGATCTAGTGTATGTAGAACTAGACAATTTACTTGTAGAGTAAGAAACAATAGTAGGCACAAAACACATAACTTAACACCTCAAATAAAGATGGAAGATAAGTTGTTAGAATTTATGTTGGTTCTAATTCAACCCTATAAAACCAGATTGAATGATGAGACATGGCTCCTACTTATAAACACATTTTTAGGCCATATTAATTCAATATTAGACTTTTAATGAACCGGTCACACCCCCAGGATCGAACATTTAGAGCGTGACCTGAGCGCCCCCATAACAGGTAGGTGAATAAATCTTAAATAGGCTCGAATATCATCTTTAAATTTGAATCGAGTCAAACTCAACCCTACAAAATCAAATTGTATGTTGAAGGACACCTCGTACTTATAAACACATATTCATAGCACATCTCATATCCAATGTTGGACACTTAATGTAATGCCTGATATATGCTTGAAACCAAGTTGAAATTGCAAGATGTTTGAATAATTATAGGAACCAATTTAGGTTGCATGGTGTGTCCTATTTTTGTATCTTTGGTATTTTTTTACTTAAACACATTCTTATTGGTCAATATGTGCCATGTTGAATTTTGTTCATTATGGTACAGTAGAAACAGTTTCTTGTAAATAGTAATATGCACATAAGAACACAGAAAACTTGCCTGCAAAAGATCTCCAACATTAACTATCAGAGCTCCAGGTACAGGTTTTATATCAAGCCATTTATCTTCATAAAGAACTTGTAGGCCACCAATATGGTCTTGTAGAAGCACTGTAAGAAAATCAGTGTCAGAATGCTTCGTTGTTCCCACAGTCAATTCTGGTTCAGGGCACGGTGGATAATAATGGCAAAGAGCAACTAGCCCTTCAGCACAATCCATCATGTATTTCCAGACCTAAAGCTTCTGACAACAATTCAAACAGTAATGTCCCTAGATCCATCATGTATTTCCCATATCCTGGCAGTATATCTCTGCAATGTAAGAATATGTAACCATTTAGAAAAAGAAACAAATGATGATTAAATTGAATTTCAGACCTGTTATAATCTGTGTCAGACTATAAAAATATCATTTTTCTTATATAGAAGACGAGATCACTGAGATTCAGTTCTAGTCGTTTAGATTCATAAAAAAAGATAAGTTTGAGTATCTTAACTTAAGTCGTATGAAACACTCCAAATAAGAACACCGGAGATGACACTAATACTCACATGTCGACATTGGTAATAATTAACAAAAAATTGTATAACACCTAGACCGGTGCTGTGTCCGGTGCTCGACTCTAACATGAGTCAGAAACTAAACACGTCTTCTATCTGAAGTGTTCGTGCTACATACCTGCATACTACGGGAAAATCTTCTGGTTTGTGAGTATCAGGAGCCAAGTAACATATAAAAGTATCCCTCCAATTAAGTGCAGATGAGCTATAAATATCAAAATTACTATTATAAATAAAGGATCTATTCTTATCTCTTGAATACAAAGCCTTTTTGACTTCTGTGTCCTGCTCATAAAACCTCTTAACACCATCTTTCAACTCCTCAAGAACACTCAAAGGGATTCCATGATTAGTAATCTGAAAAAAACCCCATGTTTCACATGCTTCCTTGATTTTGTCAACAATCCCTTGGTGAATACTAGGATCTTTATTATCAATATCTACAAGGTCTATGACAGGAATAACATGGCTTGGATTGTTGGCTTTCTGATATTTGTCTGGTTGATGATGAAAAAAGCTTGGGATCTTCTTAAGTCCTTCATCAACAAGTCCTTTTACACCAGCTTTTGTTTCATCAAATGCTTTGCGTTCGCTCAGTATAGAATCAAGGTTAGGCTTGCCTGTATCGTCGGTTCCCATTTTCTTTCGTTTGTTACAGAGCTAGAAATGACAATTAGAAGAGTGTATATAAGAAGAAATAATCATATATGACACCAAAGAGTTAGGCATGAGCTAACATTTTAGGTAGAATTGATGGCGCTAAACATGGACACAAACAAAAACACCAAATATGATACTGACTGACACAAATACATCGACACTAGTTATACTTTGAGAAAATATAATATTTGAATGTACCCGTCAACACTAACACATGTTGAACACAAATCTGTAGAGAGGTATTAGATGGATCAAGATACAATTATTGTCTAGAGTTTACTAACTTTCCAGCCAAATTCTAGATTACCAGAAAACCAAAAGAAAAAAATTATTTGTTTTCAATAAGTGAATATTTATACTTTACAATTCATCCATTTAATGATATTGAAACCACATCATATTTCTGGTTCATATCACAATCATAGTAGGTTCATTCATCTTCCACATTGTCCAGTTCAAATCTTGTAATGTGTAAGAGCAGAACTACCATCAAGTCCTTTTGCTTCATAGTAGGTTACATAGTCAGTAACTGTGGTTTCTCTATATTTGGGAGGATTGTCTTCTGATAATAGTTCCTTTATAGGTCCATAGAGCTTTGAAGATGACCTATGGCCTGTGCAGAAAAAACATGCAACTGATATTCTTGGACCAACATGGTTGGCAAGTACTCTATGTTCAACACTCTTGAATTTATCATTGGTTATAAGCTACAAAGTAAACAAAAAAATAATTAGCAATATGTTTGCATCTATTATTTTCTACCTCTCTGCAGTTAGAATTTTTCTCACAAAAGACATAACACCTAAAATAAGATTGAAGATAAAAATTAGAATTTATATTGGGTCTATACTTTTTTTTGAAGCAATATTGGGTCTATAATTGTATGGTGAAAGATGCGTCGTACTTATAAACACATTTTCAGACCATATGGCATTCAATATTGGACTCCTAATTAACACATCCATCTCATGCTCAAAACTGGACATATGGAGCGTGACCTGATAGCAGGTAGTCCAATAGATCCTGAATAGACTCTAATACTATCTTAAAATTCTAGTTGGGTCTAACTCAATCCTACGAAATGAATTTGTATGCTTTAAAAATGCCTCATACTTATAAATACATTTTCATACCATATTATCTCATGCCTATAGGACTCTTAACATAATGCATGCTACATGCTAAGAACCAAGTTGAAATTGCAAGAGATTTGATTAATTACAGGAACCAAAACAGCACCATGATAAATTACATTAGCCATTTTAGGTTGCATGGTGTGTCCTATTTTAGTAGTTTTGATCTTTTTTACTTAGTGTAGAACACATTCTGATTGGTCAATATGTGCCATGTTGAATTTTGTTCATTATGCACATAAGAATACACAAAACTTGCCTGCAAAAGATCTCCAACATTGACTATGAGAGCTCCAGGTACAGGTTTTATATCAATCCATTTATCTTCATAAAGAACTTGTAGGCCACCAATATGGTCTTGTAGAAGCACTGTGAGGAAATCATTATCTGAATGTTTGGTTATTCCAACTGTTAACTCTGGTTCAGGACATGGTGGATAATAATGGCAAAGAGCAACTAGTCCTTCAGCACAATCCATATCTTTTAGATGGTTTGGATTCAGACCTAAAGCTTTTGACAACAATTCAAATAGTAAAATCCCTAGATTCATCATGTGTTTTCCATATTCTCGCAGTATATCTCTGCAATGAAAGAATAAGTAGTCAGTCAATTAGAAAAAAATTTGATGATTAAATTCAATTTTATACCTATTATAATTTGTATCAGTTGGATATTATAATTGTTTTGGTGTTAACCCTATTTTAATACGAAGTTCGTCCGAGAGATAAGTAAAGTTTGACTAAAGAATGATTTTTATACAAATTTATACTAATATTTGTTTTGTGTGAGTTAGAATGAGATCAGAGGCAGAAGTATTGTATGAGGCAGAATGACCTTGTTGTCACTTCAATCATACAAACCAGCTAAATTAGAGTACCTTAACTTAAGTCCGGTAAAACACTAACATAGATACGAACATCAGAGATGACACTAATACTCACACGTTGACCGATAATAATGAATATAATCACCTACATCGGTGCTGTGTTGGTGCCTGACTCTGACATGAGTCAGACACTAGACATGCCTTCTAAATTAGGTGTCCGTGCTACATACCTGCATACTACCGGAAAATCTTCCGGTTTGGGAGTATTAGGAGCCAAGTAAGAAAAAAATGTATCCCTCCAATTAAGTGCTGGTGAGCTATAAATATCAAAATTGCTATTATAAATAAAAGATCTATTCCTATCTCTTGTATACAAATCTTTCTTGACTTCTATATCCTGCTCATAAAACCTCTTAACACCATCTTTCATCTCCTCAAGAACACTCAAAGGGATTCCATGATTAACAATCTGAAAAAAACCCCATGTTTCACATGCTTCCTTGATTTTGTCTACAAGGTCTATGACAGGAATAACATGGCTAGTGTTGTTAGCTTTCTCATATTTGTCAGGTTGATGATGGAATAAGCTTGGAATCTTCTTAAGTCATGCATCAACAAGTCCTTTTACACCAGCTTTTGTTTCATCAAATGCTTTGCGTTCGCTCAATATAGAATCATGGTTAGGTTTGATTGTATTGGTGGATCCCATTTTCTTTCTTTTGTTATGGAGCTAGAAATGGCAACTAGAAGAGGTTATAAGAAGCAATAATTATATATGAGACCAAAGAGTTAGGCATGAGCTACATTTTAGGTAGAATACTAGAATTGATAGCATTATGAAACATGGACACGGACAAAAACACCGAATATGATATTGATTGACACCGCCAACATTAGTTATAATTTAAGAAAATTAAATATTTGAATGTACTCAGTCAAACACTAACACATTTTGGACATAAATATGAAGTGTGTTATATTGATCGCGAGTATCGAATACTTACACATGTATTGATCAATGATCTTTTCATTAAATAATAACAGTTCTTGCTTCAATTTGTATACATTTTTTGTACCATACTGATTTACAATAGAGATCAACTCAAATTCAACATAGACCTCTTTCGTCTTTCAAGCTCGATGTTTAAAAGACTGTAAAATACCAAATAACGATGAAAAAAATGTCCGAGAGCATTGAATAAAAGTGAGTTTACTTGAAAAACACTGATCTACCATAAGCAAAAATGATCTTTATTTTCAATAAGTGAATGTTTAAAATTGCAATTAATCCATTGCATGTGGAAAGTTTATGAATAACTACACCACTTTAAACTCACTAAATTTATTCAATTATTTGTATTATGAGTTAACATATTCTTCACCACATTGTCTTGTTCAAATCTTGAAATGTGTAAGAGCTGAAGTACCATCTAGTCCTTTTGCATCGAAGTAAGCTACATAATCAGCAACTGTGGTTTCTCTGTATTTGGGAGGATTGTCTTCTGATAATAGTTCCTTTATAGGTCCATAGAGATTTGAGGATGACCTATGACCTGTGCAGAAAAAGCATGCAACAGATATTCTTGGACCAACTTGATTGGCAAGTACTCTGTGTTCAACACTCTTGAATTTGTCATTCGTTATAAGCTACAAGGTAAACAAACAAATAATTAGCTATACGTTTACATCTACTATTGTTTCTTCGAATCAATATCTTAAAAATCGAACATGTGAGAATTGAGATCAAACCAATTGAAAAACTGGACAATTCATAGTTCAACCGGTTAAAACGGCTGGTTCGGTCCAGTTTTTAAAACATTGCTTTGAAGTGTGTTCATCTTAAGGTCTCAGGTTCGAATCATTCTGATATCACTTTATGTGTTAGGTTGGTCCATTCATAGCAAAACTTTGACTTTATTTCAATGTTAGTTGATGGTAGGATTGATGTCATTTGGATTAGTCGGTCCTTGGGTCGGATCCCGAGTTTTTTAAAATAAAATGGAACATTACTAATAGTAATATGCACATAAGAATACAGAAAACTTGCCTGCAAAAGATCTCCAACATTAACAATTAAAGCTCCAGGAACAGGTTTAATATCAATCCATTTATCTTCATAAAGAACTTGGAGGCCACCAATATGATCTTGGAGAAGCACTGTGAGGAAATCATTGTCAGAATGTTTGGTTGTTCCCACAGTCAATTCTGGTTCTGGACATGGTGGATAGTAATGGCAAAGAGCAATTAGCCCTTCAGCACAATTCATATCTTTCAAATGGTTTGGGCTCAGACCTAAAGCTTCTGACAACAATTCAAATAGTAGAGTCCCTAGATTCATCATGTATTTCCCATATTCTAGCAATATATCTCTGCAAGAATATGTTGCAAATTAGAAAAATGTTTGAGATTAAATTCAGTTTCATAAGTTTTACGGCAATTTGTTCCATTTACTCCCTCCGTGACATTTTATAAGAAAATTTCAGATTTCTAGGTTCATTGCATAATTAATGTATCTGGACTATAATTAAGGATGGTGGGAGTATACAAGATAAAAAAGATAATGTAATAAGCAAAAGGCAAAGCTTGAGTATGAATACACAATGAAGTATTGTGAATGACGGAGTGATCATGTTGTCGTGATATACTAAGATTCGATCATTGTCATTTGACATTTCCACAAAAAGAGACCAAGTTGAGTACCTTAACTAAAGTCCTATGAGCATTAACGCAGACACCAAATACATTGAGACTGACACGTTAACACCAATAATAATTTTAAAAATGGTATAATGATATGTTAGGAACGGTGTCAGTGTCCGAAATTTGTACCAACACGTATTAGACACCACACACGCCTTAAATCAATATGAAGTCGGCGGTGTCCAAAACTTGTACCAACATGTATCAGACACCAAACACGCATTAGATCAATCTGAAGTGTTAATACAACAAAAAAAAATAGTAACCAAAGTTCAACGACCACATAAATTTTATACATATGCATACATACCTGCACACAGCAGGAAAATCCTCTGATTTAGGAGTATCAGGAGCCAAGTAAGACGCAAAAGTATCCCTCCAATTAAGTGCTGGTGAGCTATAAATATCAAAATTACTATTATAAATAAAGGATCTATTCACATCTCTTGAATACAAAGCCTTTTTGACTTCTGTATCCTGCTCATAAAACCTCTTAACACCATCTTTCAACTCCTCAAGAACACTCAAAGGGATACCATGATTAACAATCTGAAAAAAACCCCATGTTTCACATGCTTCCTTGATTTTGTCAACTATCCCTTGATGAATACTTGAATCTTTATTATCAATATCTCCAAGGTCTATGACAGGAATAACATGGCTTGTGTTGTTGGCTTTCTGATATTTGTCTGGTTGATGATGGAAAAAGCTTGGGATCTTGTTAAGTCCTTCATCAACAAGTCCTTTTACACCTGCTTTTGTTTCATCAAATGCTTTGCGTTCACTCAATAGGAAATCAAAGTTATGCTTGATTGTATTGGTGGATCCCATGTTTGAAGTGGTTTCTGGATAGAGCTAGAAGTGGTAACTACAAGAGTTAGTAGAAAAAGCAAGATTTTATATTCTTATTACATGTGACCCCTAAGAGTTACGTATATAAACAACTAATTGGACTCAGATTAATTAAGCTACAAAGTAGTTCTCACTTTTCTTATGTTTGTAATTGTTTTGGAGCTAGAAGTGCTTAAGTAGAAAAATGAGTTACTAACATATTTTTTTTTACAATACTGAGGGTTTGAAATGACATGTCTTTGTCATCTCTAATATCTAAGTGAGAGTTTCTGCTTATCGAACACAAACATCATATACAATATTGATATTGACGCATCAACATCAATGATAATTAAAGAAAGTGACATTAAAATTAATGTATTGTTGTCGTGTCAAACACAAATTTGAAGTGTCCAAGTCATATATAAATTAATGGTTAATGAGGTCCCTAGAACAGATCATTTGGGAGAATTCGAGTCTGATTTCTGATGAGAACAATTTTTAACGGACTTTCCTAATCTCGCGGCCGAACTCTGAATTATCGAACCCGTTTTCCTTGAGAACCAGAGGGTTAATAACCAAAACAAATTGATTATTAACTAAAATAACTTTTGGTCGAACTTTATTGAAAATATTTTTCAGCCAAAATTATTATAACATTTTTATTGAAAATCAAAGGTTAAGAAAAAAAAAAAAACTTCACAATTTGTGTATAGAATGTTGATTAGTTAACCAATCCCATTAGACATTAATCTAAAGTTTACCCTCTAAATAGATGCATCCGTCTCAATCTAAGCTACCTAGAACAATTTTTTTTGTAGATAGAACATTTATTTTTAAAAAATGACGATTAGTCAAATTGTCAAAAGATTTATTTTATGATTGGGACTTTCGTGGAAAAGGAAAAAGATAAAATCACTGAAAAATCTTTTGTGGGACAATCTCATTAATATTGCTTGAATAAATTCACTAAAAAAATTGTGATGGGGAGGAGGATTTTGGAAAGCTTGAATAAATTCTACAAATCTAATTTATGTCTTTATATTGCTTTAAATATTAAATTATTTTTTTGGTTACATTTAAAAATTATTAATTATAAGCAATATGCAATTATTTATTAGTCCTCTTACCAAAAAAAATTATTTATTAGTCCCTGCAAATGCAAAAACTAAAATTCAAAAAATGAAAGATTTCTATATATTTTCTTACTCCCATAGCCCCATCCCTCCATCATACCCCCCTCCCCTTTAAACTACGAAATAGAATTTAGGTTTTGTTTGCGAGAGTAAGTTCTTGAAGGAGGGATTTTAAAAGGCTAAATCAATATTTTGACATGAGCTAATCACAATTAGGTGCCAAATCATGCACCATTATCCCGCCTAATGCCATTTAGCCGCTCAAACTCAAATCCTTCACTTTTCAAACAAAGAAAAGCCATTCATATACTTAATCATATCTTCAATATTTTGAGAGCACAGTCTGACCAATCATGTGCGTCAATTAAAGAGAAGAAACTTCGGTCATTGAATTCAATGTGGTGCCAAATGTTTCTAGAGAATGTATATTCCTCAACACAATGAAGGAAAGTCGTTTCCTGGAGGCCACATCGAGTAAAAATAGAGGAAGTGTCCAACTTTCGATGATTGAGAGTAAGGATAAAATACGAACCGAATTATGACAGGCTAACCGCGTAACGTAAGAAAAAGATGATCTTCGTATGTAACTACTTTACTTCAAATAAAATGCAGAAAGCCAAAAGTTTTGAAAGAAAAAGATGATATTCGAATGTAACTACTCTACTTAATTTTATGTGCGCAGCAAATTTGAATTGTGTTAAGTTGTTTTGGTAATAAAAATAAGTTTAAATGTATTGGACTTCATATTTTCATAAAAGTAATATTTAGACCCCCTTGTTAAAAAAAAAATGATTTTTTGGGCTTAATTTTTTTTCTTCAAATTTTTAGTCATTATTTTAATTTTTCAAGTAGCAAAATTTGTTAGACACATGTTCTTTAACTGTTCAGTAGCTCGTGATAATTAGTGTGCAACTGGTCTTTGTTCAGTGTTAAATAACATTGCGTACCAGCAAAATACTGTTATGGATCGTATTTTCGTTTTGTGCAACAATGAAAATAGTGATACTATTGGAAGAATGGCTATTTTACTATGGAGCATTTGGCACAATCATAATGATAAAATTTGGAATGACAATGTCCGGCTGCCGAGCCAAATCAAAAGACATGTCTTTGATGCTTGGAAGATTGATACTCAATTCATAAACTACAGCGTAACACTGTGAATATGGTTACAGAAGCAGGTCTATTACGGTGGGTAAAATCAAATCTAGGTTGGGTAAAATGCAAAGTTGATGTTGCTTTCGTTACTGGCTCTGGGAAAACCTCATTGGGATTGTGTTTTCGTGATAGTAATGGTCAGTTCATGGCTGGTATGACGCTATGCCAGCAGTCTGTGATTTCAACTTTAGAGGGTGAAGCATGAGCATTACTTTTAGCTATGAAAGAAGCTAGACATAGAGGACTAGATCGAGTTCAATTTGAAAGTGATTCGAAGGTGTTGGTTGATGCTATTCACATGAAGCGTAGAGACAATTCTGAGTTTCTTTCAATTGTTCATGATATTGTTATTTTTATGTCGTCTTTTCTAAACTTTGAGGTTAAGTTTGTTAGGAGGCAAACGAATTCGGTTGCTTATACTCTTGCTAGGGTGACCAATTCTTGAGCTAACTTCCATAGATTTGATATTATTCCCTTATGTATTGAACATTTAATATTTAATGAAATGCATTAAGTTTGTTTGATTAAAAAAAAAATATACTGGGTATTTGGTCCAAATACATCAACTAATTTTATTTTGAAGTTACTTATAATATAAACTCTCAAAAAGAGTCTATTTTTGCTTGTTAATAAACCCAAAGGATTCATATCTTGGTACAAGAGCTAAAGATATTCAGACATTGAGAATACTGTACATTGAAAGAAATATGGGCTAGAAATAAATTTTTAAAGAATGTTCTTCATCAATTTTTAATTTTTTGATAAATATATTAAAGGTAATTACACATAAATAAAAAGTAGCCGAATAACAAATTGTGCCGTTAAACATTTTTAAAACGCAAAATCAATCCTTCAAAAAACCGTCACTTCACAAAATTGAAATTATAAGAACGAATTAGGTCAAACATTCTTCTAGAAATTTAACTAAAACTTGCACACATTTGTAGATCAAACTTAACTAAGGGAAGTTGCCTTCACTAAAATTTCAATCACCTCCTCACTATCATACCCATTTTTTTCTTCTTATAATCGATTATACTCATTTTAAAATATTTTGTTTGTCTTAACTGATATTCATATATAAGGGTTTAATTTCTCTCAATAAATTTTTCTATACATTTAAAATATTTGTCATTATAAAAATGATAAGAAATAAAAAAATTGAGGTGTTAATTTAGTGGTAAGAGCTTAACATTATAATCTCAAGATTTCGAGTTTGAATCTCTATAACATTATAAAATAGTCATTTTTCTTACCATTAAACTAATACCTCAACATTTTTTAACAACCAAATATGATTATATATGTGAAATGGAAAGAAAAAAATACAAGAGATAATCCACTTGAACAAAAAAGACCCTTAGCGCACTACCTACTTGTACAATTCATAAAATAAACATGAAGACTTTTGCTTCTTAGCCAACTATCCATTTTCATGATATCAAATTAAGCCTCTCTACCCACCCTCATGCCTAGGCTAGGGATGGCAAAAAAACCCAAATCCGAGAGACTCACCCGAACCCAAACTCAAGTCAACGGGAGAAACTTGATTTGACTGGGTTTGGGTTTGGGTTCGGGTGACACCCGATAATATGGGTGTGGGTTTGGTATAAGTCAAACTCACACCCGAAACCCATACATCCACCCGAAATATTTTATAATTACCTAATTACCCCCATAGTCTCCTTCAATTTCCTTGGAAGACCTTAAATTTTAGTTGTAATTTAATTTCTTGAAAGTCTATGTTGTAATTTCTTGAAAGTCTATATTTGAATTTCCTTGGAAGACCTTAATTTTAGTTGTAATTTAATTCAAAGTCTATGTTGGAATTTAATTTCTTAAATTTGCAAATTATTTTCAAATGTGCTGCGAGTTTGGGTTTGGGTGGAAAAACTCGAACCCAATGGGTGTGGGCGTGGGTGTTGTTTTGCCACCCGAACAACCTTTGGGTTTGAGTTTGGGTTTGAGTTTGGGTTTGGGTTTGGGTGATGATTTCGGGTGTGGGTTTGGTAAGTGTCAAACCCGCACCCATGGGCGCCCGTTGCCATCCCTATGCCTAGCGCGAGTCTGAGGCAAATGCTCATATTTCATTCCTTAACTCGGCTATGATACCATAATGTTAAGAAGTCTCAAACTACCATAGCTGGTGGTCTA
Source organism: Trifolium pratense (assembly GCF_020283565.1). Lineage (NCBI taxonomy): Eukaryota > Viridiplantae > Streptophyta > Magnoliopsida > Fabales > Fabaceae > Trifolium > Trifolium pratense. The sequence goes on from NC_060063.1 coordinate 56,512,126, forward strand.
GTCATTTGCTGTGTTTGAGCCTTGTATAATTTGTTTTTTGATTCTCGGTACTACTTGTTGTAAGCCTTTGTAGTCGACCTCGGTACGTCTTGTGCAGAGGAGGCTATTTCAGTAAATATATTTCATTTTAGCTTGTTCAAAAAAAATATTAAGAAGTCTCATATCGGTTGCGAGATGACCTGAATATATGTTTATAAAGTAGAGACAATCATCACCTTACAAGTCAGGTTTGTAGGATTAAGTTAGGCCGACTTCCAATTCTAAGATATTCTAGCTTAACAATTCAATTCAATCTATGGTTCATACATGCAGCAATGTTAAAACTTAAAACCTCTTAGGTAGAGATTGTCACTCATTTGAATATCACAAGACTCGAAGAATTAGTCTCGCAATTACGTATAGAGGAGAACTAACTTACGTCAAAAAATAAAACTTATGTGACAGTTTCCACCAATCCACCAATGCTACTATAAAACTCCATGGATAAGACTCGTGAGTGAGAGTTTATGATAACTTTGTAATTTCGTCTATTTACAAAAAAAATTCAAAATTCAAAAATTATTTTGTAAACCAGTTTGATAAATAATATTTAGTTACTAGTATAAACTTAATTTTTACATGATATAGGAATTTTTTTTCAAAAAGTATTCATTTTTTTTAAGAAGCTAAATAAGTTCACCTAAATTGACACTAAAGAGAATCGAATCTAAAACTTTAAGGAGGAGCACACTCTCAACTTTCAAGCCAATACCATCAGACCAAACCAATACCAAACCGAGCCTATTAATATTGTTTTGACTGTTTTTGTTTTGTTTGAAAACTATAGAATAATGTTCACGTTGGATACCCTCCTAATATTATTTTTTTCCGTACGTATCTTTAATATTAATATATATTGAGATTTTTATTCTACAGATCACGCACAACGTTTTTCTTTTTTATTTATTTTTGGTAACCATGCGATTAGCAAGGGCTAATTAATAAACAGCTAATGTTTTTATTTATTTATTTATTTTTGGTAATCAACGTTAAAACATTTACAATATCAACCATCTGATTTAAATGAATGGTCAAAATCATTTTGATGCATATGTATTCATAGACATTCGATGTGAAATTAATGGACGAGATCAATTACTGCTTGTTACTGCGTTATTTTTGAACGGTAGTAAATCCTGGTCCCACCATGTCTGGTCAAATTTCCCAATCATATGATGTACACAATGATGCTTGCTGTCATTGTAGGACATACATACATACATACTATATACTATTGCTACGTTAGTTCCATTCTCTATTTATTTTCCTTTCACAAGTTCTACACAAAACACAAAAGCACTTAACAAGATAAGCTGTACTAAACAACAAATTTCCATGGAGAAAACAGTTCACATTGCAGTTGTTCCAGGTGTTGGGCATAGCCATTTAGTGCCTATTCTTCATTTTTCCAAGCAACTTGTTCAACTCCATCCAGACATTCATGTCACATGTTTCATTCCCACACTTGGGTCTCCCTCAAGTGCCTCAAAATCTATCCTTCAAACTCTTCCATCAAACATCAACTACACTTTTCTTCCACCTTTGAACCCCAATGACCTACCACAAGGGAGTTCTGTCATAGAGAGCATTCAACTCACAATTCTTCACTCTCTACCTTATTTAAATCAGGCCTTGAACTCCTTATCTATAAGGGCTCCCCTTGTGGCCTTGGTGGTTGATCCTTTAGCTGTTAAAGCACTAGTCTTTGCTAAGGAATTGAATATGTTATCCTATATATACTCCCCTGTATCAGCTACTACACTGTCTTTGAGCTTCTATTTGCCTAAGTTGGATGAGGAAACGTTATGTGAGTTCAAAGATCTACCAAAGCCTATAAAATTACCAGGTTGTGTACCACTTCATGGGAGGGATCTCTCTACCCATCTTCAAGATAGATCAAGTCAAGATTACAAACATTTCCTTCAAATAGTTAAGCTTTATCGTATTGCGGATGGTATTCTTGTTAATAGCTTCTTAGAAATGGAAAGGGGTCCTATAAAAGCACTTAATGAGGGCAACCCTTCTGTTTATCCTGTTGGACCAATCATCCAAACAATAACAAGTTATGTTGATGCTAAAGGGTTGGAGTGTCTGTCATGGTTGGACAAACAACAATCTTGTTCAGTTTTGTATGTGTCTTTTGGGAGTGGGGGTACACTTTCAGAGGAACAAATTGTTGAGCTGGCTTTGGGTTTGGAGTTGAGTAATCATAAGTTCTTATGGGTAGTAAGAGCACCAAGTAGTTCAGTCGATGCTGCATATCTTTCGGCACAAAATGATATTGACCCTTTGCAATTTTTACCTTCCGGGTTTTTGGAGAGAAACAAGGAGAAAGGTTTTGTGATTCGATCATGGGCACCCCAGATTCAAATCCTTAGTCACCGATCAATTGGTGGGTTCTTGACTCATTGTGGCTGGAATTCAATCCTCGAGAGTGTGGTGCATGGTGTACCAATAATCACATGGCCTCTATTTGCTGAGCAGAAAATGAATGCGGTTTTGTTGAGTGAAGGCATGAAAGTGGGATTAAGGCCAAAAGTTAATGAAAATGACATTGTGGAAAGGGTCGAGGTTGCTAAGGTGATCAAGTGTCTCATGGAAGGAGAAGAAGGCGAGAATTTGCGCAAAAATATGAAGGAGTTAAAAGAAGCTGCTTCTAATGCAGTCAAAGAAGATGGGTCCTCTACAAAGACTATTTCTCAATTGGCACTCAAGTGGAAAAAGTTGGTGTAGGAAAAGAATTGGCAATTGATGAGCTGGTTTGCTACTCGGATTCATTACTCTGCATAACCTTATTCAATGTCCCTCCGTCAAGTTTCATGTATATATTGCGTTGATCCAAGACATAAAGGATTTGCTTTCCCAAAGTATTGTTACTCTTAGCCACACCCTCAGACAAGATAACCAATGTGCTGATTTCTTAGCCAAGCTTGGAGCGTAATCAAATGTTGATCTTTCAATTCATGCTTCTCCACTTGAAGGCACCGTTGATCTTCTTATGAGCGACTTGACTGAAACATTCTTCCTTAGAGAATGATTTATGTTTTCTTTTTTGTTTTTGTTTCCCTGTTTTTCTTTATGAGCGTAATCAAATGATTTATGTTTTTCTTTTAGTTCCTTTATAGGTCCATAGAGTTTTGAGGATGAATTATCATAACCTGTACAGAATTATCATAACCTTTTAGTTCCTTTTGCAAGTACTCTGTGTTCAACACTCTTGAATCTATCATTTGTTATAAGCTATAATTCAAAATACAATAATTAGCTATATCTTTATCCATAAGTTGTTATACAAATAATACATAAACGTTTACTCTCTCCGGTCTCATCTATAAGTAAAGATTCTGTTTTCAGATTCATATTGAATAACTGATCGATGTATCTGGTCTATAGACCATATAGAGACCAAGTATATCAGTTATTCAATTATCTGAAAAATGAATATTTGCTTATATAAGACCAGAGGGAGTAAAAAGTTTCATGGTAATTTGGTTTATGTTATAAAAATATGCACATAAGCATACATAAAACTTGCCTGCAAAAGATCACCAATATTAACAACCAAAGCATCAGGTATAGGTGTTAAATCAACCCATTTATCTTGATGAAGAACTTGGAGTCCACCAATATGATCTTGGAGAACAACTGTGAGGAAATCATCATCAGAATGCTTGTTTATTCCAACAGTTAATTCTGGTTCCGGACAAGGTGGATAGTACTGGCCGCGAGCGATAATCCCCTCAGCACAACCCATATCTTTCAAATGGTTTGGATTCAGACCTAAAGCTTCTGACAATAACTCAAACAGTAATGTCCCTAAGTTCATCATGTGTTTTCCATATCCCAGCAGTATATATCTTTGCAATACAAGAATTAGTTGATGTTTATACGTCATTTGTTTTACTGATTTTAAATTCTATACAGCTTAATTGAGATTTGTATCCAATATAGGTGTTATGTATGCCTTAAAATAAAAAATTAGGGCAAACATAAATGTGAAATTCCACTTGAATTTAAGATTTTTCTTTTTATTAAACATCTGGCTCCTAGAAGAAGAGGTTCCGGTAATTTAGAGTTCGACTGCGAGGTAAGTAAAGTCTGGCCGATAATTGTTTCCACCAGGAATCCAACTCAGGTTCTCCCGAACGATTCGCCCTAAGGGGAACTCATTAACCACTTGAGCTCAATGTCTCGGCTTTCATTTAAGATACTCTATCTATCTATCTATCTATCTATCTATCTATCTATCTATCTATCTATCTATCTATCTATCTATCTATCTATCTATCTATCTATCTATCTACACATGCATGTATACATACCTGCACACTGCAGGAAAATCTGCTGGCTAGCTTGGGAGTATCAGGAGCCAAGTAACACATAAAAGTATCCCTCCAAGTGAGTGCTGGTGAGCTATAAAGATCAAAATTACTTTTATAAATAAATAATCTATTATTATCTCTAGAATAAAACTCTTTTTTAGCTTCTGTATCAAGCTCATGAAACCTCTTCACCCCATTTTTCATCTCCTCAAGAACACTCAAAGGAATGCCATGATTTACAATCTGAAAATAATCCCATGTTTCACATGCTTCCTTCAATTTGTTAACAGTTCCTCGACGCTTGCTCGAGTCTTTATCGATATCTGCTAGGTCTACGACCGGAATGTGTATGTTGCTGCATGCTTTGTCATATTTGTCAAGTTGATAATGGAATAAGCTTGGGATTTTCTTAACCCCCGCATCAACAAGACCTTCAACACCACTTTTTGTTTCATCAAATGCTTTGCGTTCCATCAATGTACATATGTTTGTCATTGACATTTCGGTTTTATCAATTGTTGGTACTACTAGACCTAGAAGTATGAGTAGAATGAGGAAGATTTGTTATCTGTCCGAAGATATGTTATATAATTGGGACACTATTGGATTCATTCATAAAATAATTGAGACATGCATAGGAGATTTTTCAAGTTATTTTATGGATTAAACTTGGAACACAATTATTAAGTGCATGATTGGTTGTGCGGTAAAAAAATTGATTTTACTTACACGTGAATTGAATGTGAATGTAAATGTGGGAGAATCCACCTTGTGTGTCCCACAAGTTCTCTGATGGAGATTAGTTATCGTTAACGGCGGTGGAAACTTCGTACCAATATCATAGTAAACAAAATATTTTAAAAAATCAATTGATTTTATTAAAATGGTTAATGAATTTCACTTAAAAACAAATTGTTCGGAAAATTCAACGAATTAAAGAGCTAAGATAATAAAAATAAAATGGTATCAAAATATGAGGAGAGGCTACACTGTCTAACCCCGTCAGTTTGACCCACAAGAGAAAGGATAAGGCCAGCTTTGTGCTTTGACTTGTTTTCCATTTTTTGAGCATGAGTCTCTATCTCTACACACATTACATCTTTTACTTGCCAAGGAAGTTAACACAAAAGAATGAAAATAACAAAGAAAGTGACAAATTTAAGCTGTAAATAGAAAAAGCTATCAATAATAGCAGATAGAAAATGTGTACAAATAGAAGTTATACAAATATAGCAAAGTAGGTTTGTGTTCTTATAATCTTAATTACTTATACAAATATAGCAAAGTAAATTTTACAAAGTTCTTTTAATTATATTGTAAACAAGTTAAACCACATTTCCAATCTTGAAATATGGCAGAGGAGAAGTTCCATCAAGGCCTCTTGCCATGGAGAATTCAACATAATCCTGAACTGTAGTTTCCTTGTACTTTGGAGGACTATCTTCTGATACTAATTCTTTTATAGGACCATAAAGCCTTGTTGATGGCTGAAAACTTGTGCTATAAAAGCTTGCAACTGATACTCTAGGACCTACATGGTTTGCCACCACTCTGTGCTCAACACTCTTGAATTTGTCATTTGTTATAAGCTGTTTTCAACAAATTTGTTAATTAGTTAATCAACAAAAAAGGTAAATATTCATGCTTTTTTTTTACTGGGTTAACCTTCTGGTTCCTAAGGGAAAGGGTCTTATAATCCTGAGTTCGGCCGCGAAGTAAATAAAGTCTGGTCAATCACAAGAAATTATCCAAATAAAAATGATGAATTGAAGCCACGATGATTGGTATAGTGGTGAGGGATTTGAGTAATATGCTAGAGGTTCTGGATTCGATCCTCAGGTCCATTGTAAACAAAAAAAAAATGATGAATTGTGATTAACTAACAATGTAAAAAGTTTTACACAGACGATCCATCAAAACGAATCTCGATAAAAATTACCTGTAGAAGATCACCAATGTTGATGACTAGAGCACCAGGAACAGGTGATACATCAACCCAACTATTTTCATGAAGAACTTGGAGGCCACCAATATGATCTTGTAGAAGGACAGTGATAAAGTCATTATCAGTATGTTTGGTTAATCCCAAAGTCAGTTCTGGTTCAGGACAAGAAGGATAGTAATGGCAAACAATTGCAAGTCCCTCATTGCATCTCATTTCACCTAAATAGTTTGGATTCAGTCCAAGTGCTTCTGATAATAACTCAAATAATACATTTCCCAGTTTCATAACTTGTTTTGTGTATTCCAGCATTATATCTCTGCAACCATATGCACATAATATCTCAGGTTTAATCTCAGCTGTTATCAAAATCTGTTATAAAGATACGATATTGTTATTAGGTATGACTCGAGGTTTGGTGATAAATTGACAAGTCGCTCGAGCGGAGCTCATTGTTTAGGGGTAATTTTGAACACAAGTTGTAGTCTGTAAACTCTAAGCTTGAATAATAGAAATGTACTGTCGTCGCTCTATAGTCGGAGACTAATCCTAATCAATTATTTTTCAGGCCAGTACTCTTTCTCTCCTGGAAGCTCCAGCAGGAGCAAAGCCTATTGATTCACCTGTTTGCTAACCTACTTGTCGGCTACCCGCACTCTGTAACCAGAATAGGGCTCGGAGTTTTTAATGTCTTTGCGACTACAATTTAGGCTATATCAATCATATTTAACCATACTTCACAGCAATATTAAGGATTGTGACACGACAAAGATTTATTATAGTCATTAAGCTTAAACTTGAAGATTATATCTAACATACCTGCATACTGATGGCAAATCTTCTGGTTTTGGAAATTTCGGAGCCATAAAACAATAAAAGGTATCCCTCCAACAAGCAGCAGGTGAACTATAAAGATCATAGTTGCTATTATAAACCAAAGGCCTCAAATGTTCACACGAGTATAGTTCCCGTTTCACTTCAGAATCTTGCTCAAAGAATCTAATCACTCCATTCTTCATCTCATCCAAAACACTCACTTCAATTCCATGATTAACAATTTGAAAGAAACCCCATTTCTCAGATGCTTCTCTAATTTTCTCAACAACTATTTTCCTTCTTGTTGGATCTTGATGAATATCAACAAGATCAACAGATGGAACATCAAGTTTGGTGATGTTGCTTGAAGTTGAAGATGAATCCTTATCGAATTTATGATGGAACATGCGAGGAATTTTTGTGACAGAAGCATCAACAAGTCCTTTAACACCATCTTTTGTTTCATCAAATGCTTTGAGCTCACTTGCTCTATCATAGTCATGTTTTGTTGTCACTGAAGTTTCATTGTTTTTAGAGATTTCCATTTTTTTTCCTTATCACTGTTGTGGATACAGTTTTTCAAGTTTAAATCTCTTTGTGGATCTGCATCCATTATGTGATATGTATTATGTAGCACCGACACTTCTGATTGAAAACGTGTCTGGTGTCTGACATAGCACATGTGATTTACCTTCAACTATACCAATTTTAAACAACTTATTATTAGTATATATTAACACATCAGTATCGTGTTTAGTGTATGTTGGGGAGTCCGGAGAAGTTCGAGATCGGCTCAAATGCTCTCAGGATCATAAAAGAGGGAGACGCGACATACGAATCATTTCTCTTATAAAACAATCATTCTTCACATTCATAGTCGGTCGATATCTTGAAGATACAAAATCACAATAATTGAGCGAGGGCTAAAATGGACCACCATAATAATTGGTACATACTAGTGTTCAACAAATTTGACAAAACAAAACAAACGGACCGATTTTCATGATTGGGACAATCCATTGAAAAATTGGGACTTCTTCCTCTACCTCTCAAAAATAAAATAAAATAAAATTGGGACTTCCATATGGATAAGGAAAAGATAAGATTAAATAATATCTCTTCTGGTTTGCAATAAGTGAAGTGATTCATTTAACCATTTCACATAAGCAATATTATTTAGAAAGTACAATTGTTATAAAAAAAATTGTTAGAAAATACAAGGGAGCTTCTACGGTACATCTATCAAATTTCAATGTACTGGTATATTAGATCAAATAATTACTATATTAACGATTATTTTATAAATCAAAACACTATCTGTCGATTGTATTTTATAAATGATAATTTCATAAGAAAAAACACGAGTTCAATAATAACTTTTCAAAACACTAGCATTATGCTAACTTTTTTACATTTTCTCATAAAAAAATTCAATAATAACTATTATGAGTGATAACAAATTAAAAAAAAATATAAATTTTTTTTTTACAATTTTGATAAATAATATTTAGTTATTATAATATTTTAAATAATAGAAAAATGATTTCTTTCAAAAAAATATTCATTTACCTAGTACTTTAGTGATCTATTGTACCGGTGCATTGAAATTTGATAGATGTACCATAGAATTTCCCAAAATACAATTCAAAAATCAATTAATATTGCTTTAAAAATTAATTAAAATTGATCATTATTCTCCTTGGTTTCAAATATACGCAAAAAACTAGACTTTTCAGATTCATCGAATAATTAATTAATCTGATTTACATTACTTGAAGTAGGGAGTATTTTTTTAACAACTTTTTCACAAATAGGTATCTTTTAACAACTTTTTCACAAATAGGAAAGACAGGAGTAATAGTCTCTATCTCTACACACATTTACTTCTTTTGCTTGCTAAGGAAGTTAACACAAAAGAAGTAAATTTTACAAAGTTCTTTTAAGTATATTGTAAGCATGTTAAACCACAGTTGTTGTGTGTGCATCAGAAACTTCCAATCTTGAAATATGGCAAAGCAGAAGTTCCATCAAGGCCTTTTCCCATGGAGAATTCAACAAAATTCTGAACTGTAGTTTCCTTGTATTTTGGAGGATTATCTTCTGATAGTAATTCCTTTATAGGACCATAAAGCCTTGTTGATGGCTGATAACTTGTGCTATAAAAGTTTGCAACTGATACTCTTGGACCTACATGGTTTGCCACCACTCTGTGCTCAACACTCTTGAATTTATCATTTGTTATAAGCTGTTTTCAACAGATTGGTTAATTAGTTCTTTTTTTGACAGAAAATTTGTTAATTAGTTAATCAACAAAAAAAGACAAAAAAGGAGTAAATATTGATGTTTTAAAAAGGAATTTATAAACCAAGATGTGACAAGACAGGATATATAATTAAAAGCATGTGTAAAACTTGTTATGTTCTTAGTGTATAGATATTAATCACTTAGTTGGTGGCGGTGGACTTGGTAGGGAGGATCATAGTTCGATCTATCCCCGCAACTGCGATCGAGATGAGGCTAGAACTACTTGATGCCATAACTGACCCCCGAATCAGATAAGTCAGTCTAGTAGGCCGGATACATATGATGGAAAAAAAAAAGATATTAAAAAGTTTTAAGTAGTTATTTCGGTACGTATTCACTACGTTTAAAAAATTTTAAGTTGTCCTCAAGACAAGAAAGCAACCTATCGTACTAATAATGAAGGTTTTGGCTTGTCCCAATATTAAACGGGCGCACACACAAAGAATGTCATTGTGCAGGGATGAGATTCGCCAAACTGGGGCAAACAAAGCCGTCCCCCCAGTTTGACTAAAATGACTAACTTATTGTAACTCCATAATATAAGGGACCAATATTAAACTTTTTAAAAATAAATGACAAACTTAAAAATCTAAAATAAACATACATGACCAAACATACAATTTAAACCCTTTTTTTAATTACATGATAAAGAAAAATTGCATCTTTCATTCTCTAAAGAAACTAATCATAAAAGTCATAAAAATGGTGATTGTGATTAACTGACAATGTAAAAAAAAAAAAGTTTATACCGATAATGCATCAAAATTAATCTCGATAAAAATCACCTGTAGAAGATCACCAATGTTGATGACTAGAGCACCAGGAACAGGTGATACATCAACCCAACTATTTTCATGAAGAACTTGGAGGCCACCAATATGATCTTGTAGAAGCATAGTGATAAAGTCATCATCAGTATGTTTGGTTAATCCCAAAGTCAGTTCTGGTTCAGGACAAGAAGGATAGTAATTGCAAACAATTGCATGTCCCTCATTGCATCTCATTTCATTTAAATAGTTTGGATTCAGTCCAAGTGCTTCTGATAATAACTCAAACAGCACATTTCCCAGTTTCATAACTTGTTTTGTGTATTCCAGTATTATATCTCTGCAATCATATGGGCATAATATCTTAGTACTCGTTAGGTTTTAGAACGCTTCAAACGCGCGTTTGCAAAAGTCAAACGTCGTTTGGCCTTAAAATTTCATGTTTGCAATTGGTTTGGCCCTAAACTTGGTGTTTAATCTAAGTTATTATCAAAATCTGTTACAAAGATATGATATTGTTAAGTATGACCCTAGGTTTAGTGAAAAATTGACAAGTCGCTGAGCAAGGCTCGTAGTTCAAGGGTAATTTTGTAAATTAGATCGTTGTATTTGAACACAAGTTGTAATATTGTCGCTTTGGAGTTTGGAGTAAGAGACGTAAATACAATTGGCTAATCCAAATCAATTTTTTTTTTGAAAAAAAAAAAAAAAAAAACTCTGCGACTGCAATCTAAACCGTGATACCGAAGTTTTTAATGTCTTTGTGACCTTGATTGGGGCAGTATCAATAACATTTAACCATACTTCGCGGCAATGTTAAGGATCGTGACACGACAAAGATTTAATATATCTTAAACTTTTTAGTGCTGGTGCCCTATAATCACTATGCTTCAACAAGTTATATTCTACTAAAATTAAAGATTATATCTAACATATATACCTGCACACTGATGGCAAATCTTCTGGTTTAGGAGATTTTGGAGCCATAATACAATAAAAGGTATCCCTCCAATTTGCAGCTGGTGAATTATAAAGATCAAAGTTGCTAGTATAAATGAAAGGCCTCGAAGGTTCACGCGAGTATAGTTCTCGTTTCACTTCAGAATCTTGCTCAAAGAATCTAATCACTCCATTCTTCATCTCATCCAAAACACTCACTTCAATTCCATGATTAACAATTTGAAAGAAACCCCATTTTTCAGATGCTTCTCTAATTTTCTCGACAACTATTTTCCTTGTGGTTGGATCTTGATGAATATCAACAAGATCAATAGTAGGAACATCAAGTTTGGTGATGTTGCTTGAAGTTGAAGATGAATCCTTGTTGAATTCATGATAGAACATGCGAGGGATTTTTGTGACAGAAGCATCAACAAGTCCTTTAACACCATCTTTTGTGTCATCAAATGCTTTGAGCTCACTTATTCTATCATAGTCATGTTTTGTTGTCACTGAAATTTCATTGGTTTTAGAGATTTCCATTTTTTTCCTTATCCCTGTTGTGGATACAGTTTTTCAAGTTTAAATCTCTTTATAGACCTGCATCCATCAAGTGGGAAGATTGAAACTATGTAGCACTGATACTTCTGATGTGACAGTGTACATACTAATGTTAACAGATGGTTTCTCTCCCAACCCCCCTCAATTCTTTTCTACCCCCTGAATTTCCGTTTTTGCCCCTGGGGGGTACTGCGGTTTATATAAACCGAAATAAGCTGACATTCTGATAAATTTCGGTAACCACTTACCGAAATCTGGGACATTTCGGTTCGCAGGTACCGAAACAATTATTTCGGTAAACTTCTACCGAAAATGACCTAATTCCAACGACCAACGTACCGAAATCTATGACATTTCGGTTCGCAGATACCGAACAAACTGACGTTCGTTTTTTGTGTACCGAAAACGCTAATGTTCGGTTTGCAGTTACCGAAATGGTCTAATATTTGGCTTCGGTGAATACGAACCGAAGTTTTTTGGCAAAAATGTTTCAAACCGCAAGGGGCAAATTTGGATTTTTGGGGGGTAGAAAAGAATTGAGGGGGGTTGGGAGAGAAATCATCATGTTAACATGTCAATATCGTCTTTAGTGTCATGTCTAGTAATTTCGTAGAAAAAAAAATCACAATAATTGAGTAGTTGCTAAAATGGACCACCATAATAGAGCATTTGGTAGGGGACCGGAACCACTTAATGTCAGACCTCGAACTCTAGACTACTAGGACCCCTTTTCTTAGAAACTAGAGGATGAAAACCAAAAAAAATGGACCACCATAATAGGGCATTTGAGAGGGGACCGGAACCACTTAATGTTAGAACTGATCCAAAAAAAAAATGAACCACCATAATAGGTGGTATATAGTGGATAACAAATTGTCAATTTGTGTATTGAGAAAATTAACCGACCCCATTAGACCCTTAAATTAAATGGATGCATTCTTCTCAATTTTAAGCTAGAACAATTCTTCCAAATGACAAAAGTTTAATTGATTAGTCAAAGAGATAATTTCATGATTGGGACAATCCATTGAAAAACTGGGACTTCCTCCACCTCTCAAAAATAAATTAAAATTGGGACTTCCATATGGATAAGGAAAAGATAAGATTAAACAATATTTTTTCCCTTTTGTAATACATGAAGTAATTCATTTAACCATTTCACATAAGTAATAATTAATTTTTTTTGACATAATAATAATAATAATAATAATAATGAATGTTCCTTTTGAGACCAATAATACATCGTGTCAGATCCGTTGACACCATGTGTCAAAGTTAATTTTGACACCAAATCTTATCCATCGATTTTAATTGATCTAATGGTCCATGTTTATTCTTCAATTATGCCCACTTGATCATTACTCACAAAATTACTCCTCGTTTTTACTCCCAGATGAGAACAATGTTTGGTCCTCTTGTTTCGACCTCTTGCCTCTTAATTTATTTTACTTTGAAAATTTGTCCTTAACTTATTTTAATGGCGTGGGTGTTATCAACATGTTCTTCATGGGTTTTCAAAAAAAAAAAAAAAAAAGAAGAAAACATGTTCTTCATGGAGTTTGTGGAAAAAAGCTTTTTTTTCCCTCCAATATAATTAATTCTTTGTTTTAATAATATGAAAGATGGTTTTTTGGTGTTTCATATTATCATATTTTAGCAATCTTTGATTTATCAGTGTGCCTACCATAAAGCAATAGAACTTTTTAGGGCAAAAAATTTGGGAGAAAATCCAATATGGCTAAAAACAATATTTAACAAACTTATAGAGAGGAAACGAACAAAAGGATCAAATTTTTCATGCAAGACTGGTCTTTAGACGATGAATCGATGATAAATGCACCGACAAACCAGGCAGCTAACAAGAGAGCGAGCGCACCCCTGGGAAAGTAGAGAACTATTATGTGAGGTTTCAAGTTAATAAATCTAAGCCATCGGATTAAACTTAAATAACGGTCTAGATTTGGTGTCACAATATAAAGTTTGACACCTGGTGATTCTGACTCTAATACATCCACACAAATATAGAATCTAAATGTATGCCAAGTTTGGAACAATAAAAAAAAAGATGCCGCATGTGCATGTACCAAATATAGCAAAGTAAATTTTACAAGAGTCAGGATCCGTTGACACCAACTAGTTTGACACCAAATGTTACACCTCTCAATAACGTTTTAACCGATATAAATTTTATAAAATCCACCGTTGGATTGAAAGTTTACATCATATAGATCATTTGTGTAAAATTTCAAATAAATCCAAAATCATTTGATATGTTATTGAGATACATCAAAATTAACGGTTTTTGTATTTTTTTAAATGCCGTTAATCTTTATGTGTCTCAATAGCATATCAAATGATTTTGGATTTGTCTGAAATTTTACACAAATGATCTATATGATGTAAACTTTCAATCCAACGGTGGATTTTATAAAATTTATATCGGTTAAAACGTTATTGAGAGGTGTAACATTTGGTGTCAAACTAGTTGGTGTCAACGGATCCTGACTCATTTTACAAAGTTCTTTTAATTATAATGTAAAACATGTTAAACCACATTTGTTGTGTGTGCATCAGAAATTTCCAATCTTGAAATATGGCAAAGAAGAAGTTATTCCATCAAAGCCTCTTGCCATGGAGAATTCAACATAATCCTGAACTGTAGTTTCCTTGTACATTGGAGGATTATCTTCTGATACTAATTCCTTTATAGGACCATAAAGCCTTGTTGATGGCTGAAAACTTCTAAAAAAGCTTGCAACTGATACTCTAGGACCTACATGGTTTGCCACCACTCTGTGCTCAACACTCTTGAATTTGTCATTTGTTATAAGCTGTTTTCAACAAATTTGTTAATTTAGTTAATCAACAAAAAAAAGTAAATATTCATTCCTTTTTTTTTTATTGGTATTGTTGTGTATGACTCAATTATTAAGCTACTTGTTTAGCAAAATATGTGGGTTACAAGGATATTTCTTGAAGTGCAAGACTAGTAATCTCGGTTGGCAAGACATGTGGACCATAAGGATATCTCTTGAAGTGTAAGATTAACAATATTGGTTGGCAAGATATATGGGCCACAAGAATATTTCTTAATGCGCAAGACTAACAATCTTGTTTGGCAAGCTGTAGTCCATAAAGTTATGTCTTGCACTGCAATATTATAAGTAGATTGATGCCGATATATAAACAACATAATGTTTGAGTGAGTGAAAAACAAAGAAAGCAATCTTAGATAGATCGAAAGAGGAAACCTTTAGGGTTAAAAGTTGAATGCTTTTGGGAGATTTGAGAAAATGGTAGAACTAGGATTGAAGGTTAATTCTTGTAACTCCTTTGTGAATCTTTGTGTAACAAAACTCAATTGATTAGTAGAACGGAAGACTGCTCTTTCCTCCATGTGTAGGCCTTTGTTGGATTGAAATGGGTAAACAATATTGTGTGTTTTTCTTCTCTTTGGTTGTGTTTCTCATTTTTGTTCGTGATCATTATTGCATTACTTGGTTATCGGTTGCTACTCTCTTTGCTGCACGTACACATCAAAGTACTATTGGTGCGAGTTTTTAATTCTATTCACAACCGGTGTTAATTAACCTTCCGGTTCATAAGGGAATGAATATGATAATCTTGAGTTCAGCGGCGAGGTAAATAAAGTCCGGACAATAACTCATGTTTTAAAAAGTAATATTATGAATCATGATGAAACAAGACTGTGAAATATGAATAAAGAAAAATTGCATCTTTCACTCTCTTAAAAGCTATACAATCACAAGAAATTATCCAAACAAAAAACAAGCAAAAGATGAAAATGAGCTTAGTTCATATGCATTAACAATTTTATATTGTCAATTGATCATAACTGTTGGATTACTACAAACATTTGATTTTGATCATATTAATCTTAAAAGTCATAAAAATGATAGAATTGTGATTAACTGACGGTGTAAAAAAATCTCAATAAAAATTACCTGTAAAAGATCGCCAATGTTGATTACAAGAGCACCAGGAAGAGGTGATACATCAACCCAATTATTTTCATGAAGAACTTGGAGGCCACCAATATGATCTTGCAGAAGCACAGTGATAAAGTCAATATCGCTATGTCTGGCTGCTCCTAAAGTCAATTCTGGTTCAGGACAAGAAGGATAGTAATGGCAAGCAATTGCAAGTCCATCATCGCATCTCATCATGTCATTTAAGTAGTTTGGATTCAATCCAAGTACTTCTGATAATAACTCAAACAATACATTTCCCAGTTTCATAACTTGTTTTGTGTATTCCAGCAGTATATCTCTGCAACCATATGCACATAATATCTTAGTGTTTAATCTCAGCTATTATCAAAATCTGTTACAAAGATATGATATTGTTAGATATGACTCGAGGTTTATTGATAAATTGGCAAGTTGCTCGAGCAAGGCTCATATTTCAGGGGTAATTTTGTAAACAAGACCGTAATATTTAAACACAAGTTGTACTCTGTAAACTCTAAGTTTGATTAATAGAAAGGTACCGCAGCCCCGCTCTGTAGTCAGAGATTTAAGTACAATTGGTCAGAGATGTAAGGCCAAAATATATAACTCTTGCATGTACAAAATTCATAATAGACATAACCAAATAAATTCAAATCATTTTTTTATGAAAAATAAACCCTGTGACTGCAACCTTTATCGCAACACCAAAGTTTTTAATGTCTCTGCGGCTGCAATAGAGAGAATATATCAGTCACATTTAACCATACTTCACGGAAATATTAAGGAACGTGACACAACTTAGATTTAATATATCTTTTATTAAAAGTCGGTGTGTTTTTACTATTCCTTGATTTTACATCATCCTGATCCTAGGCTATTGTTAGCAACGTAAGTCAGGTTAGAGATCCTACGTAGGATCGGTAAGCTGGTGTCGTAAGCTCGGGGTTGTCCCCCTTCTTACGGGTTCCCCCACCAGAGCCCGCTTACGGCACGCATGACGTATGGTTACAACCTTTGCCTTAGCGTACAACGACTTATATAAAAAGCATGAACCACCTCGAACTCACTTGATGGTTCATGGTTCTACGTAATTAGTAGGATCAAGTTTCTACTCCAATCCAAGGTTTTTAGGGTTGTGAACTCAAGAGTAGCGTTACGAGTTCTTTGAGTAAGGAACTGGTAGCTTTTACTTATGTCCATGAGTGAGAACTGTAGTAGTAGATTGAGTTAAAGAGTTTGATCCCCCCGCAACTACGACCGAAAGGGGACTGAAATCACTTGATGCCAGAACTGACTCCCGAACCAAATTAGGTGGTCCAGTGGGCAGGATACTGGTGGTGAAATTAAAGATTATATCTATAATATACCTGCATACTGATGGCAAATCTTCTGGTTTAGGAGATTTTGGAGCCATTAGACAAGAAAAGGTATCCCTCCAACAAGCAGCTGCCGAAGTATAAAGATCAAAGTTGCTATTATAAACCAAAGGCCTCAAAGGTTCACGAGAGTATAGTTCTCTTTTCACTTCAGAATCTTGCTCATAGAATCTAATCACTCCATTCTTCATCTCATCCAAAACACTCACTTCAATTCCATGATTAACAATTTGAAAGAAGCCCCATTTCTCAGATGCCTCTCTAATTTGCTCAACAACTATTTTCCTTCTTGTTGGATCTTGATGAATATCAACAAGGTCAATAGTAGGAACATCAAGTTTGGTGATGCTGCTTGAAGTTGAAGATGAATCCTTGTCGAATTTATGATGGAACATGCGAGGAATTTTTGTGACAGAAGCATCAACAAGTCCTTTAACACCATCTTTTGTTTCATCAAATGCTTTGAGCTCACTTGCTCTATCATAGTCATGTTTTGTTGTCACTGAAATTTCACTGTTTTTAGAGATTTCCATTTGTTTCCTTATCAATATTGTGGATGCAGTTTCTCAAGCTTAAATCACTTTATGGATCTGCATCATCACAAATGGGAGCATTGTAAGTAGCACCGACAATTCTAATCGAAAATATAGATTTTTTTTTAACAATCACCATAATGATACATGGGATCCGTTTAGATTTGATTTATTTTTGAGTTTATGAAAATAATTTATGCAAATAAATTAACTTTTAGATTAATTCATAAATTTTTACCGATAAATATTGTATATAAGTTGTTTTCTCGTAAGCTACTTTAAAAACTTATAATGATATATAAAAGCGTATTTATTTGTATAAATTATTTCGCATAAACTAAATAATAAGCCGATCTAAACGGGCCTACACTGGACAACAAATTTGATAATTTGTGAATGGACAAGATAAACCGACCCCATTAGACATTGCTCTAAATTATTAGACCCTTAAATGGATGCATTCAACTCAATTTTAAGCTAGAACAATTCTTCCAAATGACAAAAAGTTAATTGATTAGTTAAAGTGGTAATTTCATGATTGGGACAATCCATTGAAAAATTGGGACTTCCTCTACCTCTCAAAAATAAAATAATTTGGGACTTATATGGATAAGGAAAAGATAATATTAAGTAACTTTTTTCCCTTTGTAATATGTGAATTGATTCATTTAACCATTTCACATAAACAATATTAATTAGAAAGTACAATTGTTATAAAAAAAAATTACTAGAAAATACAATTCAAAAAACCTATTAATATTTGAAAATTAATTAAAATTGATCATTAGTATTTTGGCTAAATTTCACTTTTGCGTCCGACTCCCTAATATGTTGATATGTTTTTTTAACATAAATGTAACTCACATGAAATGTGACTCACATGCCACATCAGCAAGTCACCACATGTGGACAGTGTGACTCACATAACATGCTGACGTGGCATGTGAGTCGTTGTCCACGTGTACATTGACTTTGTCAAAATCAATGGGGCCAAAAGTACTATTATGAAAGTTAGGAATCCAATACAATTTTGTGAAAGTTAGAGGGCCAAAAATGTAATTTAGCATAGTATTTTTTAACAATCCTTTTACACTATGTTTGTTTCTAGGGAAAGTGAGAGGAGGGATAGAAGGAAGGATAGAAAGTTTATGGAAAAACGTGCTTCCCTTGTTTGGTTGTTTTGTCAGAAAGAAAAGAAAGTGCTCTTTTGGTGGACCCCACGTCCTAAAACCTTTCCGTCCAAATTAGAGTGGACTGGAAACCATAGAATGCATATGTAACTTGCGTAAAGACAAAAACACCCTCCCCTATAAGACTGTTTTTTACTACACGTCATGTACTTTTTCATTTTTTTTAATTAAATGCTCTTCAATTCCTCATGCCTCATTTTTTTTTTCATTTGAATATTTCCATTTCTTTTAGAAAAGGATTTGTCACTTGTTATTCACAGAATATTATAATAATTTTATTTCTATATAATAATAATATTTCTATTTTATATAGGGGTAGTAATGTCAATTATTAAATACACATCTATCTTTCCTTTCAATTTCTTCTTACTTTCATTCAAACAAACAACTACAAAATCATCTCACTTTCCCTTCATTTTCCACTTTCTTTCATTCCTACCACTTTCTTTCCTTAAATTTTCCTTTCTTATCCAAACAAACCATTAAAGACAGGAGTAAAGACAGTAGTAATAGCCGCCTCAAGTCAGGCTTTGATGTCACTAAAATGAGGCGCTAGCTAGCATGGGAAAGGGTGGTAGGTCTCCCACCATGGGAAACTACCCTTTACCCTTAGATCATGAAGGTCTACCATAAACCATAATAAAGTGTCCACATCATATTATATCGTCTTTCACTAAAATATTTTTTTATCATTACCAAAATCATCTTTTAATTTATATATTATTATTAAATTAATTATATGTTATTATATTAAATTAATTTTTATAAGCTAGAATTTTATTTTAATGTAATATATATTTTACGTCAAAGTTTACATGTACAATAACAAAGGTGGAAAAAAAAATCTAAAAATTGAACTTAAAAATAGAGAAGGTCGAGAGATGAAACACATATAAGAGGAAGTCTCATTGTACTAAATATCTCATTTTATTAATTTAATATATCTTTTTTATACTTATTCATTTTAGTTAACAAAATGTTTATTGCACAATTTATTTCAAATAAAATTTAATTATTAAATTTATTTAAATTCAGTTCAAAACAAAATTAAAATTCATTATATTTGTTTAAACATTTATTTATAGTATTGAATCTGTCTTTAATTAGTCCGAAATTTGTCTGAAAAAGTTTCGGACGGATTTTGGGACGAAATAAAAATTAGCCACGAGGCTTTTTTGGACAGGGTCCAGTCTGTCTGAAATCCAAATCCGTCTGAAAATAAAATTCTGTCCCAAATCTGTCCAAACAATGTCCTAAATCTGTCCGAAATTCCGTCTAAAAAAGTTATTTTTCTACTAGTGAACAATGATAAGCTATAAGCTGATAAGCTAATTTAAATCACGTTTAAAAAATAAGCTATAAGCTCATGGTCAAATTATCGTCATCACACTGCTCTTTCTTAGTTATATGAGTCTATAATTTTTAAGCTAAAACCTAATTTATTGGTCTTTCTAAACATATCCTAAATCAAATTTTTGGTCTTGCAAAACAGACCTAGAGTAAAATAAAAGAAGAGAGAAAATGAATACAAAAAAAAAAAGCCCAGTAAATACACACAAGAGTACATTGGACTTTGCAAAATTTTACCACTACAATGAAAATAAATTGAAAATAAATTGAAAATAAAATTCCAGTAAATAAAAATTAATTTAATAATAGTATAAAAATGAGATATTAAATTAATAAAATGAAATATTTAATACAATGAAACTTCCTCTTATCTGTGTTTCATCTCTCAACCTTCTCTATTTTTAATTTCGATTTTTTTAGGTTTTTTTTACCACTTTTGTTATTGCACATGTAAATTTTGAAGTAAAATATATATTACATTAAAATATATTTTGGTATATAAAAATTAATTTAATAATAACATATAGTTTTTTTGAATCAATAATAACATATAGTTAATTTAATAATAATATATAAATTAAAAGATGATTTTGATAATGATACAAAAAATATTTTGGTGAAAGAGGATAAAATATGGTATAGACACTTTATTATGGTTTATGGTAGACCTTCATGATCTAAGGGTAAAGGGTAGTTTCCCATGGTGGGAGACCTACCACCCTTTCCCATGCTAGCCAGCGCCCTAAAATGAAGGTTCCTTTTGAGACCAATACATCATAAAAACACCCAAAAAAAAAAACCAATACATCATAAATTTTCTTTTCACAACCCACCTAAAAAAAACCATTTATCTTATCTCTTCTATTTATCAGAAAAACACTTCACCTGAGAAGCTGTAAACTTGACAACAAATTTCCAGGTGAATGGAGAAATCAATTCATATTGCAGTTGTTCCAGGTGTTGGTTATAGCCACTTATTTCCAATTCTTCAATTCTCCAAACTACTTGTTCACCATCATCCATACATTCATATCACATGCTTCATCCCCTCACATGGTTCTCTCTCATCTGATTCAAAAACAATCCTTCAAAATCTTCCATCAAACATCAACTGTACTTTTCTTCCACCAGTGGATTCCAAAGACTTACCACAAGGAGTTCCTTTAGAAATTCAACTACAACTCACACTCACTCATTCCTTACCATCTATACATCAGGCCTTAAAATCCTTAACTTTAAGGACACCCTTTGTAGCCTTGATAGTTGATTCTTTTGCAATTGCAGCACTTGATTTAGCTAAAGATTTCAACATGTTGTCCTATGTTTACTTCCCTTCTGCAGCCACCACTTTGTCTACATACTTCTATATGTTCAAACATGATAAAGAAACTTCAGGTGAGTACAGAGATCTTCCTAATCAACCTATGCAAATACCGGGTTGTGTACCGATTCATGGTAGAGATCTTGTTGACCAAGCTCAAAATAGATCAAGTGAATCTTACAAATATTTACTTCAACGTATTAAAAGATTTCGTCTTGTTGATGGGATTCTTATTAATAGTTTCTTAGAAATTGAAAAAGGTTCTATAGAAGCACTGGCTGAAGAAGGAAGTGGTAACCCTCTTGTGTATGCTGTTGGACCTATTATCCAAAAGGGAACAGAAGCATCTAAGGATGATGCTAATAGTTTGGAGTGTTTGTCATGGTTGGATAAACAAAAACCTAGTTCAGTTTTGTATGTGTCTTTTGGAAGTGGTGGTACACTTTCACAAGAACAAATTGATGAGCTTGCTTTAGGTTTGGAATTGAGTAATCATAAGTTCTTATGGGTTGCAAGAGCACCAAGTAGTTTAGCAAATGCTGCGTATCTATCGGCGTCTGGTGTTGATCCTTTGCAGTTTTTACCATCTGGGTTCTTGGAGAGAACAAAGGAACAAGGGATGGTTGTTCCATCATGGGCACCTCAGATTCAAATCCTAAGTCATAGTTCAGTTGGTGGATTCTTGACTCATTGTGGCTGGAATTCAACGCTTGAGAGTATGGCACATGGTGTGCCACTAATCACATGGCCTCTGTTTGCTGAGCAGAGAACGAATGCGGTTTTATTGAGTGAGGGGCTAAAAGTGGGATTGAGGCCAAGATTTCATGAAAATGGTATTGTGGAAAGGGTAGAAATTGCTGAGTTGATCAAGAGTCTCATGGAAGGGGAAGTAGGTGGGAAATTGCGCAATAATATGAAGGAATTGAAAGAAGCTGCTAATAGTGCACACAAAGAAGATGGTTCTTCTACAAAGACTCTTTCTCAATTAGCACTCAAATGGAGAAATTTGGTATGAAAAAACAAACTTTATAGAATCTTTTGGTCATGATCTTCTCTGTTATTTTACTTTACATTTTCTGCTTTATAATAACAGTCAGGCATAGTGTGAATTATTGGCATCAAGAAAACCTTACTAGATGAGATTTTCTGATCTGGAAAGAGATCATCATGATATTGCATACTTCTTTCTCAGTAAGACATATATGTTTCTTTCTTCAAAAAAAAGACATATATGTTTCTTAATTTTATTGGATATTGTTATGTCATGATTTATCAGATCTAAATTCTATGTACATTATTCACCTTGTATATTGATTTTGTTTCTGGCTGTTTTAGATAGTTAAACTATGGTCATTACAAGCTTCTGGCTGTCTAAGATACTCTAAGATTATAAACTAATTCTAGGAAGTAACTTAAAACACTCATTAAAGATATTTTATAATAGAGTCCTGCTATTTGGTACGAAGCAGTTGGCAAACGAAACACAAGAATTGCACTATGGCCATGTGCTAAATAGTAGTACTTGTAGTTAATATTTGTTTTTGGCAGAAATCATGGGGGTAATGGTTTGAAATGAACGGTGGATATTGATTCTTGCCTTTCTTGTTTTGACTTTTTCGTATACATAAGCATTATTCTTTATAATATTCTAGCACTCTGAAGCTAAAATTTACTAAACTTTAAACTTGTTACAAATATTGAGCCGTTTTAACTTTTTCGTGCTTCTTGTGTCCTGACACGTAGTATAGAATGACTCTCGGCAACGGATATTTAGGCTCTTGCATCGATGAAGAATGTAGTGAAATGCGATACTAATTGCATAACACAAGTTGTGCCCGATGCCATTAGTTACCCTTTAAAAGAGAAAATATTATACCTGACATAATTATTAAACTAAAAAATTGAACCATATATCTTTTGGACAATCCAACAAAGAAGGCCAAAACAATTTGTTAAAGATATAGTTAGTTAGTAATTAGGAGGATTAGTTAGCAGTTTCTTGATGCCTATATATAGGCTTTGATGTAATCTTTTACACTTACTTTTCTCATTTTGTAATATTTTTCCTTCATCAATATTATACATTTTGAGCTATTTTCTCTCTTCTCCCATGGATGCCATGTTTCTTAACATGGTATCAGAGCAAATTTGGTATCCACCTTGAAGAAAATTTTCCGCTGCATTTTCTCGAGAAAATTTATTTTTCTCAACTTTCATTTTCTATCGCTCTTTCTTTTCTATTTTTCCTGAGAAATTCAATTCTCTAGTACTGTTAATTTTCCATCTGAGAAAATCACTTTTCTCATCTTCCGTTTGCGAATTCCGTTTTCTTGATTTCAATTTTGATTCCGTTTTGCGAATTTCATGATTCCGTTTCTGCCTATGGTGATTAAGCGTTGATTTGTTGCTTCCTACGAGTAGTTTAGCCTGGAGTTGTGGTTTCTACTTGATGGTTAAGCATTTGCCCTTAGTTGGCTTTGACGGGTTGTGTTTTCTTCCTTATGATGGTTAAGCACAACTAGATGTATTTGAGTCGTCTCTCATTGTATTTTCTTTTGATTTGATGTACTTTTGTATTGCTTATCCCAAGCTAGAAGTGTTGTGAACACCTTCTAGCTTGCGGGAGGGTGTTAAAGATATAGTTAGTTAGTAATTAGGAGGATTAGTTAGCAGTTTCTTGATGCCTATATACAGGCTTTGATGTAATCTTTTACACTTACTTTTCTCATTTTGTAATATTTTTCCTTCATCAATATTATACATTTTGAGCTATTTTCTCTCTTCTCCCATGGATGCCATGTTTCTTAACACAATTAACCAATGATGACAAACCAAACCAATGAAAAATGATGAACCACCATAAAGCAAAAGCTACCAAAGCCTAATCATCAAGAGCACGAGGTAAAAGATGAGCCTTCACCATTCAAGACAGAAGCTTCACCATTCTAGGCAGAAGTATCAATGCTTAACAATAAGAAAAAAATCAAACTGCAAAGACCAGTGCTCACTCCAGCTGCTGAAATCAAAGCTTAAAAGTGTTGCAACTTCAAACAAAAAAGGGGCAGTAAAAAATTAAGATCCAAAAGATAAACAGGAAGAGGAGATTGGCGATCACAACAGAGTAAACATCGTCAAAAACATACGTATAAGGGCTCGAAAATGAAAACTTGTGACACCGAATGTGTCCGTAGTACGCACGGCAGATGGCAGTGGCGCATTAACAGAAACACGACGGTTGTTGGAGGCGCATAAGTGCATGCGAAACAATATTTGGGCTTGAAAAGGGAGAAAAAAAGAAGAAGGGATCACTCCGAAAACATAAAAACCATGATTACATTCCCATTCTTTTAGGAACTCGACAGCGAAATAGTGGCAAGACAGTTCAAAGAGAATCAAAGCAGACGCTAAATACCATGTTGAAGTTGTAGAATTTTAGATAAAAGGAGGGTAGAAAATAATACAAACTTTGAAAATTATTGATTATGATACCAAACAATAATTCATATTTATTAGGATACACTCAATTCTAATCAAGAACAAATATATGAAGCACGACACAGACACAAACACCGACCATGAATTAACTGAATGTAATTGGCGAGTCGTGATAAAAATGGCTTTTTCCTATAGGAAGAAAGGTATTGTAAAACCATTCTTAATAATTATTGGAGCACTATTTTCGTAATATTTGTACGAGGTACTATACTACTTTTGTATTATCACCCCCACCATACCAACATGAGTGGCTCTTATTCATCGTTTTCAAACATCCCAATCATCATATGCATATTATTGCAATTTTAAGTAGGTAGGTAGGTGAGTTCTGTTATTTATTTTCCTTTAAAAAGCCACACAAGAAATACATGGCCTCATAAGCTGAAAACATAGCAACAAATTTCCATGGAGAAAACAGTTCACATTGCAGTTGTTCCAAGTGTTGGGTATAGCCATTTAGTCCCAATTCTTCAGTTTTCCAAGCAACTAGTTCAACTCCATCCAGACATTCATGTCACATGTTTCATTCCCACAATTGAGTCTCCCTCAAATGCCTCAAAATCTGTCCTTGAAACTCTTCCATCAAACATCAACTACACTTTTCTTCCACCTGTCAACCCCAATGACCTACCACAAGGGACTCCGACGGAAAGCATTCACCTCACAATGATTCACTCTCTCCCATATTTACATCAGGCGTTGAACTCCTTAACTTTAAGGACTCCCCTCGTGGCCTTGGTGGTTGATCCTTTTGCTATTAAAGCACTAGACTTTGCTAAGGAATTCAACATGTTGTCCTACATATACTTCCCTTTATCAGCTACTACACTGTCTGTGTGCTTCTATTTGCCTAAGTTGGATGAGGAAACATCATGTGAGTACAAAGACCTACCAAATCCTATCAAATTACCAGGTTGTGTACCACTCCATGGGAGGGATCTCTTTGCCCATGTTCAAGATAGATCAAGTCAAGATTACAAACATTTCCTCCAACTTATTAAGCCTTTAAGTAATGCTGATGGTATTCTTGTTAATAGCTTTTTAGAAATGGAAAGTGGTCCTATAAAAGCACTTAATGAGGAAGGAAGTGTCGAGGGAAACCCTTCTGTTTATCCTGTTGGACCCATCATCCAGACAGCAACAAGTTCTATTGATGCTAATGGGTTGCAGTGTCTGTCATGGTTGGACAAACAACAATCTTGTTCAGTTTTGTATGTGTCTTTTGGGAGTGGGGGTACACTTTCACAGGAACAAATTGTTGAGCTGGCTTTGGGTTTGGAGTTGAGTAATCATAAGTTCTTATGGGTAGTAAGAGCACCAAGTAGTTCAGTCGATGCTGCATATCTTTCGGCACAAAATGATGTTGACCCTTTGCAATTTTTACCTTCTGGGTTTTTGGAGAGAACCAAGGAGAAAGGTTTGGTCATTCCATCATGGGCACCCCAGATTGAAATCCTTAGTCACAATTCAGTTGGTGGGTTCTTGACTCATTGTGGTTGGAATTCAACCCTCGAGAGTGTGATGAATGGTGTACCACTAATCACATGGCCCTTGTTTTCTGAGCAGAAAATGAATGCGGTTTTTTTAAGTGAAGGCATGAAAGTGGGATTGAGGCCAAGAGTTAATGAAAATGACATCGTGGAAAGGGTAGAGGTTGCTAAGGTGATCAAGTGTCTAATGGAAGGAGAAGAAGGCGAGAATTTGCGCAAAAAAATGAAGGAGTTAAAAGAAGCTGCTTCTAATGCAACCAAAGAAGAAGGATCTTCTACAAAGACTATTTCTCAATTAGCACTCAAGTGGAAAAAGTTGGTGTAGGAAACCTTAAAAAACCTTAGTGTATATCTCTCTAATTTCCATTGTTTGATCTATTTCTATTTTATAAATTATGTTTCTAAATTTCAGGTTCCCATCAATAACCATAGTCATTATAAAGCCGATGATAATCATTTTCAACAGATTTAGATTACACTACCAAGAGATATTTTGGTTGTTGAATTGTATAATCATTTTTAGTAAACAATAGAATATATGGTGAAATGGTATACTCACTTCTTGTAAATTCTGTTGCGCCATTTAGGGTCGGCCCCGACTTTTTGACTATTTGGAGGTCCTGCTTGAATATTAACAATGGACACCTAATAAAAATGCAAAAAAAAAAATTAAAACGAATTTAAATTGTAAACTATAGGGCTAAAAAAACCGTAAACTCCTAGTTTTGTAAGACATATGTTTTTTAATTTTATTGGATATTGGATATTGGATATTGTAATGTCATGATTCATCAGATCGAAATTTCTATGTACATTATTCACCTTGTATATTGATTTTGTTTCTGGCTGTTTTAGATAGTTAAACTATGGTCATTACAAGCTGCTAGCTGTCTAAGATACTCTAAGAACTAATCCTAGAAAATAACTTAAAATACTCTAATATAAAACCAAAGATTTAAGGATATTATAAGATAGTTTGTAATATTCTAGCACTTCTTCTGAAGCATAAATTTACTAAACTTTAAACTTGTAACAAATTAAGATCCAAAAGATAAACATGAAGAGGAGATTGGCGATCACAACAGAGTAAACATCGTCAAAAACATAGGTATAAGGGCTCGAAAACTTGTGACAAGTACAAAATTGGGACAGTAAACAGAGTCAGGAGGCGGAAAAACTCGTCGAACGGACACCGAATGTGTCCGTACACTCGGCAGATGGCAGTGGCGCGTGGGCAGAAACACGAAGGTTGTTGGAGGCGCATAAGCACATGAAAAACAAATATTTGGGCATGAAAAGGGAGAAAAAAAAGGAAGAGATGACTCCTAAAAACATAAAAACCATGATTACATTCCATTACGTTTAGGAACTCGACAATAAAATAGTGGCAAGACAATTCAAAGAGAATCGAAGCAAACACTAAATACCAGGTTGAAGTTGTAGTATTTTAAATAATAGGAGGGCAGAAAATAATGAACTTTGAAAATAATTGATTATGACTTAATAGTTAATACGAACTTGACACCAAACAGTGATTCTTGTTTATTAGGATAGCCACAGCCACAATTCTAATAAAAACAAAGCACGGACACAAACACAAACACCGAACATGATATTAACATGTCGATATTAGTAATACATTTTAAAAATGAATTAACTGAATGTAAGTCGCGAGTTGCGGTAAAAATGGCTTTTTCTTACAGGAAGAAAGGTATTGTGAAACCATTCTAAATAAGTATTGGACCACTACTATCTTGTTCAGTGACAAGGTGTTGAATAAATAGATATTGTGAAACCATTCTTAATAATTATTGGACTCTATTTTCTTAATATTTGTGAGGTACTGTACTACTTTTGTATTAATTATTACCCCATCATACCAACATGTGTGGCTCTTATTCATCGTTATCAAAAGTTCCCAATCATCAAATGCGTATATTTATTTTCCTTTAACAAGCCACACAAAAAATACTTTGCTTCATAAGCTGGAAACATAGCAACAAATTTCCATGGATAAAAAAGTTCACATAGCAGTTGTTCCAGGTGTTGGGTATAGCCATTTAGTACCTATTCTTCAGTTTTCCAAGCAACTTGTTCAACTCCATCCTGACTTTAATGTCACATGCTTCATTCCAACACTTGGCTCTCCCTCAAGTGCCTCAAAATCCATCCTTGAAACTCTTCCATCAAACATCAACTACACTTTTCTTCCACCTATGAACCCCAATGACCTACCACAAGGAACTCCTCCCATGGAAAGCATTCACCTCACACTGATTCACTCTCTCCCATATTTACATCAGGCCTTGAACTCCTTAACTTTAAGGACTCCCCTTGTGGCCTTGGTGGTTGATCCTTTAGCACTTAAAGCACTAGAATTTTCTAAGGAATTCAACATGTTGTCCTACATATACTTCCCTTTATCAGCTACTACAATTTCTTTCTGCTTCTATATGCCTAAGTTGGATGAGGAAACATCATGTGAGTACAAAGATCTACCAAAGCCTATCAAATTACCAGGTTGTGTTCCAATCCACGGGAGAGATCTCTTTACCAATGTTCAAGATAGATCAAATCAAGAGTACAAACAATTCCTCCAACTTCTCAAGTCTTTAAGTATTGCTGATGGTATTATTGTTAATAGCTTCTTAGAAATGGAAAGTGGTCCTATAAAAGCACTAAATGAGGAAGGAAGTGTCAAGGGTATCCCTTCTGTTTATCCTGTTGGACCCATCATCCAAACAGTAACAAGTTCTGTTGATGCTAATGGGTTGGAGTGTCTGTCATGGTTGGACAAACAACAATCTCGTTCAGTTTTGTATGTGTCTTTTGGGAGTGGGGGTACACTTTCACAGGAACAAATTGTTGAGCTGGCTTTTGGTTTGGAGTTGAGTAATCATAAATTCTTATGGGTTGTAAGAGCACCAAATAGTTCAGCCAATGCTACATATCTTTCAACACAAAATGATGTTGACCCTTTGCAATTTTTACCTTCTGGGTTTTTGGAGAGAACCAGAGGCAAAGGTTTGGTCATTCCATCATGGGCGCCCCAGATTCAAATCCTTAGTCACAATTCAGTTGGTGGGTTCTTGACACATTGTGGTTGGAATTCAAGCCTTGAGAGTGTGGTACATGGTGTACCACTAATCACATGGCCCCTGTTTGCTGAGCAGAATATGAACGCGGTTTTGCTGAGTGAAGGCATAAAAGTGGGACTGAGGCCAAGAGTTAATGAAAATGACATTGTGGAAAGGGTAGAGGTTGCTAAGGTGATCAAGTGTCTCATGGAAGGAAAAGAAGGTGAGAAATTGCGCAATAATATGAAGGAATTAAAAGAAGTTGCTTCTAATGCAGTCAAAGAAGATGGGTCTTCTACAAAGACTATTTCTCAATTAGCACTTAAGTGGAGAAATTTGGTGTAGGAAAACTTAAAAATCCTTAGTCTATATCTTTCTATGCTGTTGCTCTTCCTCTTTAGTTGTGCCACTGTTAATCTTAAATGCATTCACATTGCCCATAAGAAATCTTCTTACAAGACTAATTATATGCAGAGACTTTGCTAATAATTCAGTCGACATCAATGAAAGTAATTGATAGAGACCTGAGTGAGGGTTGGGGGATATATATTGAAATAAAGAATGCAGTAAGAATGTAAGGTAAATAAAGAATGGGGAAAATTGCTTCGTTGGCAAGTTTGTTATGCCTTAGTAGTATAAATAGTGAGGGTGTGAATTGTGATGGGTATGCAAGAATATATGGTGACACGGTATACTCACTTCTTGTAAATTCCGTTGCACCATTTAAAAGTAGGAAGCTGGTCATGAATTAAAGAATGAAATACACAGAAATTTTCCTCTACTTTTCCATTTCTTTCTATAATTCATTGAAATTCCTAGTAGTTTTCTTATTCTGCATTCTCCCTAAAAGAGTGATACCTTTATTCCATCAAGATTCATGGTGTCATCAGCCCTCCCTTGTACAATGATATAGCTACCGACCATTGTCTTGATTATATGTCCATGTCTACTAAGAACCTGCTAATACACCTATCAAGATAGACATGAGAAGTTATATCAATAATAGCAGAACGAGAGTAGTAAAAATTACAAAGGTAGAATTATTGAAAAAGTATAAACTCGAGAACGTAGAAGCTGGACAACAAACGGTAATAATGTAGAAGTCGAAAACCTGAAAATAATTGGTCATTTGTTGTACAGGTTGTTGTTGTGGTCCGTCTCTAGAAGTAATTTGATATGATGAATTTTGTTTATAGACAAAATATGTCACTAGAAGTAGAAAAAGATTTATTTATAATATTTATGTATATCAAGCTTTGCAGTTGGACTTCTCTTTGCTTTAATTACCTTTTCTCTTTACTTGAGGTTGTTATTTGATATTGTGATAGTTTCATTTCTTATTTTGTGTACTAGAAACCATGAAACAGCCCCTATATCCTATTCAATTACTTGAAGAACAAAATGACAATAAGCATCTAGTTATTGAGATTTGAAATTAATTACTATTAATGTATTTTTGTTGTCCTGCATTAGTCACCAACTCTCTGAATAGGACATAGGAGCTTTTCATTGCTAAATATGTGGAGGGATTTGATAGTTTTATTATCGTATTAAGTTAAACAACTAACTTACTTTTCTATTTTCCCTTCTTTTTTTAAGAGGATTTTATTTTACAAAACCTTCTTACTTCCCATATTTGCTAAAAATGGTTTATATTATATGAGAGGAGCATCACCAAACAACTTATGTTACTTCACGTCTGTTAGATTAGTTAGACTGAAATTTTCAATACTGTGTTAGGTTAGGAGATGGCACATGAATTGAAGTTGTGAAATATAGATATACTAGAATATACCAGAAAATCATAAAACTAAACTTTCAAATAATATTAGAAAAATATTGTTTCAAAATTTGCTTTAAAATCTATATAAAGTCTAATTGGGATAGGTGAGTTGCATGAACTTGGCCTCGAATTTCCATGGAGAAAACAATTCACATTGCAGTTGTTCCAGGTGTTGGATATAGCCACTTAGTCCCTATTCTTGAATTCTCCAAGTTACTTGTTCAACATCATCCATATATTCATGTCACATGTATCATTCCCACACTTGGTTCTCCCCCAAGTTCCTCAAAAACCATCCTTCAAACTCTTCCATCAAATATCAACCACACTTTTCTTCCACCGGTGCAACCCAATGACCTACCACAAGGACTCTCATTACAAATGAAAATTCAGCGCACAGTGACTCATTCTCTCCCATATTTACATCAGGCGTTGAAGTCCTTCGCTTCAAGAACTCCCCTAGTGGCCTTGGTAGTTGATTTGTTTGCTGTTGAAGCACTAGACTTTGCTAAGGAATTCAACATGTTATCCTATATATACTACCCTGTAGCAGCTAATACACTGGCTTGGAAATTCTACTTGCCTAAGTTGGACGAGGAAACATCATGTAAGTACATAGATCTACCAGAACCTATCAAAATACCAGGTTGCGTACCACTGCATGGCAGGGATCTTTTTACTGCAGCTGGAGATAGATCAAGTCAAGCTTACAAACACTTACTTCAACTTTGTAAAAGTTTTAGTTTGTTGGCTGATGGTGTTCTTGTTAATAGCTTCTTAGAAATGGAAATGGGTCCTATAAAAGCACTAACAGAGGAAGAAAGTAGGAAGGGAAAGCCTTCTGTGTATCCTGTTGGACCCATCATCCAGACTGTAACAAGTTCTTGTGATGATGCTAACGGGTTAGAGTGTCTGTCATGGCTAGACAAACAGCAACCTTGTTCAGTTTTGTATGTGTCTTTTGGGAGTGGTGGTACACTTTCACAAGAACAAATTGATGAGTTGGCTTTGGGTTTGGAATTGAGTAATCAGAGATTCTTATGGGTTGTGCGAGCACCGAGTAGTAGTTCATCTAGTACAGCATATTTTTCAGCACAAAATGATCTTGACCCTTTGCAGTTTTTACCATCTGGTTTTTTGGAGAGAACCAAGGAGAAAGGGATGGTTATTCCATCATGGGCACCCCAGATTCAAATCCTTAGCCACGGATCAATTGGTGGGTTCTTGAGTCACTGTGGCTGGAATTCAGTCCTTGAGAGTGTAATGCATGGTGTGCCATTAATCACATGGCCTCTGTTTGCTGAGCAAAGAATGAACGCGGTTTTGCTGAGTGAGGGCCTTAAAGTGGGACTGAGGCCAAGAGTCCATGAAAATGGCATTGTGGGAAGGGTGGAAATTTCCCATGTGATCAAGTGTCTCGTGGAAGGGGAAGAAGGTGAGAAATTGCGCAATAATATGAAGGAATTGAAAGAAGCTGCTAATAGTGCACTCAAAGAAGATGGGTCGTCTACAAAGACTCTTTCTCAATTAGCACTGAAATGGAGAAATTTGGTGCATGAAAACTAGCTTTAAGGAATGCTTTTGCCAAAAGTTTTTCTTTTTAAATATTCTAGTATTTCTGTTTGTTTCTTCTTTGGAATAAGAAAATAATTATAATTTTCAATATTAAGCTCATATTATGAAGCATGCTTATAAGACTTTCTATTTGACAGTTGAGTTGGTGTGGTCTTTGTTATGTACAGACGTTGCTGGTTTTTCATACCAACGTGGTGGTTTCCGTTTATTTTTGCATATTTTTATGTATTTTGTGTTGTGAAGTGTTTTGTCATTATTGATGCCTAAGATGATCTTTATTTAGTTGAACATTGGTTGTTGCTCTAAAATACTGATAAACTTGTTTTTATATGCCATTCCCTGCCTAATTGTAACTTTAGCTTTAAGCAAACTACAGTTGACAAATCAGAAAAGTTGGATAAGCTTCTAATTTTATTTTTTAATCGGACTTTTCATCTCAATATTGTCATCTCTATTAAAAATTGGCAGAATGTTATGTTAGTAATTAAAGTTGATAAACTGGATATAGCCTATATAGGTGATGCATTTCATTATCCTTTGAATGAAAGTTTATCAGTGTTTTTGAATCTATTGGAAAAAACTAAATTCCCATACATTGGCTAGAGATGTATTCTAAGAATCTAAGACTCTAAAAAGATTTTAACGGTCCTTTGTACGATTGTTTCGAATTGCTGTGAGTTTGGCGAAAAAATCTAACAATCTCTAGGGTTTGATTTCTTATTTTCTTTTCTTCCTTCTGACACCTTCATCTTTTGTATATTTTTCTTCCATAAAGATGATAAGTTTCTTTAAATTCTTGTGTAATTCTAAAGTGGTGCAACATGGGATGATGATCATTCAGAATCTGTACTAAACAGGTAGGTCAAGGACAGAGAAGCTCTTACAAGTTTAAGTGTACCATTTTGCAGGTGCCAAAATTAATTATAAAGGTTAGAATTGATTCTACGTAGAATTGATTTTGCCTCAAGAATTGAATCTAACTTGAAGCTAGAATTTGTAGCTTTGACTCCAAATATGATTTTTACACTCAAATTTATTGTTCAACTCAATTTTACGGATATGTGTACCTATTACTGAAGAATTTTAACCACTATAAATAGTATCCTAACATTTTTGTTTTTGACACAAAATAGTATCCAAACATAAACCACTTTATATTAACTCATTTTTAACTAAAATAAATAATTCAAAATCAACGTTTGTCACCACATAACCAAATACTACACACTTAAGTTAATCTCAAGTAATTCTTAATTACTAGCTAACAAATTAATGGTTACATAAGTGGAAGCTGAATTTGAGGATATACAATGCATTACTATTACTTGCTATCGATGAGCTTGCTAATCCTGTTTGCCCTATTCCTACATATATAAATTTTAGTGTCCAAAAGATTTCATAATTTTCATGGACTTGGAGCATGTTTGGATTGGCTTATTTGAGTTTATCTACTGACATAAGTTTTGCGAGATTGTTTGGGAGAACTTATGAAAACAACTAATGATGATTTTCATAAGTTTTATTCAACTTATTTTTGTAAGTTCTTTAGTATAGCTTATCTAATCTTAGACATAAGTGCTTATCATGATATAAGCTGCAAATAAGTTGTTTATCCAAACTTTGAAGCTTTTTCAGTCTATATTCTATGTTCCTAAAAATAACTGAAAGTGCTTATCATGATATAAGCTGCAAATAAGTTGTTTATCCAAACTTTGAAGCTTTTTCATTCTATATTCTATGTTCCTAAAAATAACTGAAAAACCAATATTTCAGTCATAAATTTGGGATGATTATGACTTTGAATGGTAATGTGTAGCTAGCTAGCAATAATCAAATTATGATCCTAAACAATGTTGATAATATAATTATATATTATAAACAATATTCATCTCTAGAGTGTTTGTACCTTCAAGAGAAGTTCAACAAGTGTAGCCACCGAGAATTAACCGGAAGCTTCCGTCAACCTCCGCAACCGTAAATTCCGTGGAACCATCGCGAAAGTCACCGCAGCAACTTCGGAAAGGAACGTAGTGTTTAAGTGAGGTCATTTTGGGCCAAGCCTAATACGGCCCAAATATGCTACTGAATCTGGAAAGAAAAAAAAATAGTCATTTTAGTCCTCAATGTGCAATTCGCTGTCATTTTGGTCCCTCCTTGAGGAAAAAATATTGTATAGTCCTGGAATCTGCATTCTGTTAGTCAGTTTAGTCAGTGCTGTTAAGTTTGGTCGTTAACTCAACAAAAAAGCTGACATGACATTTTAACAGCAGGGACCAAACTGACTAACGGAATGCAGATTTAGGGACTATTCAATAGTTTTTCTTCAGTGAGAGACCAAAATGACAGGGAATTGCACATTGAGGGACTAAGACTACTTCCCCGAAAAAAAATCTCCCACCCTACATTTATAACTTCTTCACCCCTACAAACAAAAATAATTTTCAATTTTATCCTTTTAAAGTTTGACTTAACCTCCACAAACAATATTCTGGTATGCAAAAGTTTTCGGTAGATAAAATTACAAACCGTAATATTTGGTAAAACATTTCTGATAGCCAGAAGTTTTCTGCATATTTTCAATTTAGCCACGGTTATTTTCAATTTAGCAATATTTTTTTGTAAGCAAAAATAATCCGGTAGCTAAAATTGCATTCCGGGTCACTTAAGAAAAAAATTTCGAAAACTGAAATACAAATTTACAAACCATAACACTTTGCAAATGATTTCCGAAAATATTAGCCACAGTCAAATCATGGCTAAACTGAAAATCTGCATAAAACTATTGGCTATCAGTCACAGTTTAACATTATTTATATTTTAAACATTTTGACGGTACATGTTCCAAAATTATTATTTCACTTTTAGTATTCTTAATTATTGCTTCAAAACATTATTTAGCATTTTTCTTAAAATAAATGAATAGTTTGTACAAGTGAAGCTTCTTTTTTTTTTGACACATATGTACAAGTGAAGCTAGATTGTTAATGTTTCCACAATGTCAGGGTCTAGATTGTATTAAGAAAATGCAAGTTTAAACTTCGTAATTTTAAAACAGCTCTACTAAACTTTAAGGTCTGTTTGGTTATATGAAAAGAAAGTGAGAGCAAAGAAAATTATGCAACCAATATATGAATTTAGACTAACTTTAGTTCAAGTTCATTCATTAGGTTGCGTAATTTTCTTTCTCTCACTTTCTTTCCATCCTACCAAAAGGAATCATGCTCCGTTTGGTTGAGCGGAAAGAAAGAGAAAGAAAAGAAAATTACATATTTCAATGCATGAACTCAATCAAATGGACCGTAAGTGACGCCGACCACAAAATCATGTCACATTTTTCTTTGACAGAACAAAATCTTCTCAGATATGATGATTGGCCTTTTCCAACACATAGATTTGGACCACATCCTTCTAATTAAATTAATTTCCACACAATAGTTTTTTCTTTTGCTCAATCAATTCACACCTTAAATACGCAATGGCCATAAAAAATAGGGTTGATGATCGGGCTAAAATCACCAAAATGATAAAAAAAAAATTGCAATCAGTTAATTTTCATATAATTTCAATAGTTTACATCTTTGATTTATTCGGATGTTAGGTTGCACGGGTGACAAGTAAAATGAGTCGATTGTTACGGGTTATATTAAAACAAACTTTGTTGTTACATCGAAAACTTCATTGATCTAAAAAAAATATTCTTCAATTAGTTCAATACACCATACACAACGGAACAAATGATAGAAGAACTAAATAAATAACAAAGAAAATGATATTCAGTTACTTTGTTTCAAATCTGTATATTTAAACACAATATATAATAGATAAGTAGAAGAGATAAATTAAAATAAATCTGGAATATTAAAAAAAAAATCACACTTCATTCATAACATATTACAAGCTTGTGAAATATATCATTTCCCTTCCATATAAAAAATGAATAAAAAAACAACAAAAGAAAGAGTATAAGAGATTGAGAGAGGGAGGGAGAGAGAAGGGAAAAAAAACAATTTGTGTTTTAATGGTTTTTCTTTGATTTCTTTATAGATACGTGCAAGTTTAACTATAAAAAGTGAATAATTATAAACTTATTTTAATTTTCATTGTAAAATAAACTAAAAGTATTTACTCAAATAAGTTTCATTTGCTTG
This sequence comes from Trifolium pratense, assembly GCF_020283565.1. Taxonomy (NCBI): domain Eukaryota; kingdom Viridiplantae; phylum Streptophyta; class Magnoliopsida; order Fabales; family Fabaceae; genus Trifolium; species Trifolium pratense. The sequence continues at coordinate 56,549,125 of NC_060063.1, forward strand.
TGTGTGTGAAATGTGTCAGGTTGATCTCAATTTGATTCTTGTATATTATATTTTTGGAAGAAAAAAAACGAGTTATATTTAAGCGAGATTAAGTAAAGAGAAGATAATTAGTTTCGAACCGAGTCCAAAAACCCTAAACTTTTAGCAATTGAAGGAGTATATATAGGCCTGATGGTGAGATGTTGTCATTGATGAGAGGGCAAGGTTGCAGGGTCGTCAACTCGTCATTAATGGGGAGAGTGAATTTGGGTCTTTAATGCATTGATTGACATTAGAAGGTATTGATTTCGACGACAGATGTTACGAACATTGTCTGTTTGTGTCTGTTGTGGTCTTTGGAAAGATAGACGACCGATGTGTTCCAATCTTGTTTGGCCCGAGTATTGTGAGTGTAGGTCTTGGTCCATACACTAACTTTACAAGACATATCTAAAATACAAAGTCAAAATATAGACCATTAAGTTAAAATTGAACGGCTTGATTCTACAATAGTATGAATGCACGATTGCACACAATTCATTTCCTTAAGGTCGTTTATGCCAACCTCCGCTACAGATGTTTAGGAAACATGTCTTTATAGTAACTGCTTCACACATGCATATTACATCTTTCGATCGTTTAATCATACTAAAACACCCAAAAATGTTTAAATTTAATCTTTTAAATTTGTAAATTGAATCGTCAAATCTCAAATCAGCCACTAAAATCGTCTATTGCATGATTTCTCTACTGCGAAAAATCCAGATCCATATATTTAAAACATTCACTAGAGTGAGCCCGTATCCTAGAGCTGTCAAAATGGGCTAGCTCGAATGGGCCGGCCCGCCAAGCCCGATTTTTCCCGGGCTCGGGCTTTGAAAATCCTAGCCCGAATTATTTCCGGACTTTTTAGCCCGGCCCGACAGAGCCCGATTAAAATATGGGCTAGCCCGAATGGGCCGCGGGCGGCCCGCAAGCCCGAAAAATAAAAATTAAAAAAATAAAATAAAATATAAATATAAATAATTTGTTTGGGATGATTTGAAATTATTTTGTAATATAAATTATAAAACACCGTCCGCTACTTAAGTAGCAGATGAGTAAAAATAGGGCACCCAAGAAACTCGTATGTAGCGGATGAGTAAAAATAGGACGCACGAGAAACTCGTACGTAGTGGATGAATAAAAATAGGTCGCGTGAGAAACTCATACGTAGCGGATGAGTAAAAATAGGGCGCGCGAGAAAGTCGTAGGTAGCGGATGAGTAAAAATATGACGCACGAGAAACTCGTAAGTAGCGGATGCGTAAAAATAGGGCGCGAGAAACTCGTTGGTAGTGGATGAGTAAAAATAGGGCGCGCGAGAAACTCGTACGTAGTGGATGAAGAAAAATAGGGCGCTCGAGAAACTCGTACGTAGCGGATGAGTAAAAATAGGACGTGCGAGAAAGTTGTAGGTAGCGGATGAGTAAAAATATGACGCGCGAGAAACTCGTAGGTAGTGGATGAGTAATAATAGGGTGCGCGAGAAACTCGTAGATAGGGGATGAGTAAAAATACGGCGCGGGAGAATTATTATTATTATTATTATTATTATATATATACACATATAGCGGATGAGTAAAAAATAGGACGCGCGAGAATTATTAATGCTATTTATATGGTTGAGTTTGAGCACTAGAAGTAAAAAAAAATTAAAAAAAATAAACCGGGCCGGCCCGAAAGCCCGACTACCCGTACCGTGCCGGACTCGGCACTAATTTTGGTAGCCCGTTTTTTATCCGAACTTTTTAGCCCGACCCGACAAAACCCGAAGCCCGACCGGTCTGGCCGGCCGCCCGTTTTGACAGCTCTACCGTATCCTATGCATGTTACAAAATATAATTTTTCACCCAACAACATAAATAGACAAGAATATATATTTGGTGGGTATGAAACTATGAATCCCAATGCAAATATTTGGAGCATTCTCCATCTAACGGTGGAAATTGAAGTTACATATTTAGCTTACGTGGATGTTTCATGTCCGGAATTCTCATGTGTGATTGGTCTAGTTAAAGCTAAGAGCACTCATCTTTGAATTGGGCAGAACTAAGTTACAAAACCTCTTAGCGAGTGCTCTCAAAATTTTCTTGGATGGAAGATTTGTGGGAAAATTGGATTTCTTCTTTGGTAATGAAACATTAATATTAATTATAGTTTGATAGTTTGATTATTCTATATACAATGTTGTTTTATTGCATGAATATATATGATATAATGATTGATGAGCAAAAAAAAAATGATATAATTTTTTTTTTTTGGAAGGAAATGATATAATAATGATTGATTTCTACATAGAATATAATATTTTTTTGCCCATGTGTTTAATTATAGGAAATGGGTGGTGACAAATCTCTCTCTATGGATGATGACAAGTTTCTCATAGAGAATGTTCAAGAACCAACTTTCCCTTTTGAGAATGCAAATAATTCTCAATTTTCAACCATTGTTGATAATGTTTGTGTCACCACCACAATTCATGAGAAAATGCTCAATAATAGTAATAGTTCCAACTCTCGCATTTCTCAAGAATATTATGATGCTACTAATTCAAAACAATTAGAACCTTCTCAATTCATTTTGTCTTTTGAAAACACAACTGTGGAACCTTCTCCTAATAGTGCAACATTTTTATCTATCATGGATAACAATGTGAGTGAATTACCAAAGGTAAAACAAAGAACCAAGAATCATAGAAGCTCTTCTGAAATACAAGAACATATCATAGCTGAAAGAAAAAGGAGAAAAATTATTAGTGAGAGGTTCATAGCACTTGCTGCCATCATACCTGGATTGAAGAAGGTTAGTTAATTTCTTATACAACTAACAACATCATTAATAAATGTTCAAAAGTTTGTTTCTTATATAATTTTTTAAGTTATTTCAATATCTATTAGTATTTTTTCTTCCTCTTAATTAGTTTTATAAACTTTTCTTATATACTCAGGGAAAAAATAAAACACAAGTACGCTTATTAAGAAAAACTACTACATTTAATTTTATGAGAATAAACAAAAAAAAATTCTTGAAAAAAATAAATGTTTATATTTTTCTATTATAATTTGGGACACAAAAAGAGAGATTTTTCTAACATGAATGAATATCAATTTGTACTATGTAAGCGAGGATTCAATGGGACTGCAATGTTATTTGAACCTCAAATGCGGAAAATTTATTATATGGGGATAGTGGAGAAAATTCCTCCGAAAGAGATTTGGGAATTGTCGCGGTGATTGGCGTATGACAGGGATGAAAACGAGATCTTACTCCGTCTCAAAAAATTGATAAAAACAATCTTTATTTGTATTATATGATCGAATGCCTTATTTTATTTATTTATTTTATGATTATACTTTCATTTTTTTACTACTATATAATTTATAAAAATTTGATAAAAAAGTAATGAAGGTGGAAAAACTCTCTAAAAAAAGAAAGTATGAATGGAGATAGGAAGCATCTAAGATGAAGGGAAATGGAGTGGAAAAGTACTCTCAATTCAACTCCCTCGTTCACATTCCTATGTAGCAAGAAAGTTCCAACATGATGAAAATAAAATTAAAGTTTATAAAATTAATTAAAAGGAAGAAACTTTATTTAGACAAGATATTGAAAGAACTTTAAAATCTAAAATTGTGAAAGTATGAAATAAATTTATTAATCACAAACAAATAATTATAAAAATTAATTTTTGTGAGATTATTAATCGCAGGGCTCAGGACAGAGACGTTTAACAACTCTACAAAATTTGATGTTGTCTGTGAAAACCTTACCATTAATGCGGGAATGGATTCTCTCAAGTGTGATACACTTGAGAGAATAAAGTGTAATCTAACATCATCTAAATTCATTTTCTCTAAATTTTTATATGTTTCTCTCTCTTAATCAATGGTAATAAATCACACTTTATTCTCTCAAGTGTAATTTACACTTGAGAGAATCCATTCCCCATTAATGCACATAATCTAATGTTTTGTTTTGCTTTCATGCACACACAAAAAACAACAACATGATCTGAAAAGTTCGACAAATATGTACTTTCGGCCCTCTCCACTCCACCATTATTCTGCCAAATTGTCAATTGCCCATGTGCATTCCTTTACATTATTATCAATTATCAATAGTTATCATAAAATAATGTTCAAAAATAAAATAAAATAATTATCATAAAAAATTACTATTATCAATAATTATCATTCATATGTATGAATTAACTCATTACTCATTCATACTAGAGTGTAGATATTAGGCACAACCTCAAATTTAATATGTTGGACATCGATACCGTATAAAATATAAACAAAATTTATCTTTTTAAGTTTATATATATATATATATATATATATATAATGAACTTAATTTTTATTTTCTTATCACGGAAGGAGTATGTACATTACTTTAAAAATTAATTAATACTATATGAAGTGATTAAATTTTTTATCTTTATTGTACCAACAAAATTATTATTTATCTTTAAAAAAAAAATATTTTTGTGTACACCCTAAATATAAAGTGATTCCGGGTTGTGTACATGAAAAATTTGCTCTATATAGATGAACAAAATTAGCATCACATATCTTAGAATTTGGGTTGAGAGATGAGACTAACTAACTTAATTTTACAAAATTAACTTGTAATTTTTTTTATTGTTTTATCTCATGTCTAAAATTGAAATTACTAATAACTTTTTTATCCGGTGTTTTTTTAAAAAATGCGTAACATTTTTTTTTTTGCTTAAAAATGTGTAACATTTTAATATTAAAAAGTCTTTCAAAAAAATTCAATATTATTAGTAAAAAAAAAATTAATATGAAAAAATTGATATTAAAAAGTATTTCTCTCCTTCACTTCTTCTTTATGTAAGTTTATAATTCAGTTTTTTTTTCCTTTGTATAGACAGATAAGGTCTACATACTTGGGGAAGCATTCAATTATGTAAAACAACTTCAAGAAAAAGTAAAAGAATTAGAGGATCATCAAAACAAAAGGAAAAATGATGATTCAATAATACTCATCAAGAAATATCAAGGTTGCACAATAGAGGAAAAAGGAAATTCTTGTGAAGAGAATAGTGATGAGCATAGATATTATTATTCCAAGCAAGAACTACCTAAGGTTGAAGCAAGAGTGATAGAGAAGGAAATTCTCATTGAAATCCATTGTGAGAAACAAAAGGATATTTTGGTAAAATTAATGGCATTGCTTCAAAATCTTCATCTATCACTTGCTAGTAGTAGCGTATTGCCATTTGGAACTTCCACTCTAAAAGTTACAATCGTTGCTCAGGTAATAATCAAACAATACTTTATTTGTTGTTTATTATAATTTTTTTTTTAATTCATTAAACAACTGATGTGATATATATATATATATTTTTTGATTTACTTTTTTCATAATAATAAAATTCTACTTTTTAGTACATTACATAATTGATGTATATTTAGTTTATATACTTTTGATCAGATACATCAATTATGTAATGAATTTGAAAAATAAAATTTTAGTTATATTTTATCACGGAAGAAGTAAAATATAAATCGAATATAACAATTATTTAATTAATCTAAAGAATGAATTTGAAAAATAAAATTTTAGTTATATTTTATCACGGAAGAAGTAAAATATAAATCGAATATAACAATTATTTAATTAATCTAAAGAATGAATTTTTGTCTCATTCTAATTTCAAAAACAATTTTGAAAGTCAATATTTTATAGAAAATATTCATTGCATTAGATTTTTTATTTAGTTTAAATTTTTGGTTCTTATAAGTATAAATATAATATAATTTTTTTTGTCTTTAATTTCTTTTTCTTCAGTCGGTATTTCTTTTCCTTTTTTAGTTCAAAATTTTGAATTATTTTTTACAATCATGTGTAGTATATTAAAAAAAAATCTATATTTTTATGAAAGAGAACATTATATTATTCTTAACATGTGTGCAAAAGCTTATTCACAAATAAATGTGAAGGGTACATGAATTGACTAGGCCCTTTATAGGTACTTTCATTGTGGAACTATTCTTGAGGGCCTCGAGATCCTTATCTTCTTTTTAAACGAGATTGCATATTGTCGCTCAAATAGGTGATAGAGATCCAAAAATTGAACTGATGATTTTTTTTTTGGAGAGTCACGTTAATGTTATTAGCTATACCTATTACCAACACCATATTTACAAGTCAAGTAAAAATATAAATAACAATTAAAAAATGATTTTAATATTTTTTATAAACATTATTAATTGCAATTTTATTTCTCTATTTTTATCATTTTATATATTTGGTTCATTCCATTTTAAAATCTGAAACTTTTGGTCTCTTCATCATACTTTTGAACTACAAAATTAGTGATGTTATAAGGTTCTCTTAAAAGTTGTTTCAAACAAGTTATATATAAGGCATTAAGATTCTTTGTTGTACTTATTTCACGCAGTTAATAATCTCGAGTGTAGAAACATAATCATATCACCGTGATTAATCTAGTATAATTTAATTAATAATATTTCACAATATCAATCTTAATTGTTAATATTTAATCGGACGGTCACTAGCCGTTACTGCAATAAATCTATTTCCATATACGTAAACATGTTTTAAATCAATACTCTTTTTCTGTCCTTTTTATTCATCTTTTTAGATTTATTGATCAATAATTAATATATTTGGTTATATTATAATTAAAACATTAAATATTCAATGAATATAAAAAAATAAAGTGTCTATTAAAAAAATTGGAAAAATATTTAATAGAAAGACTAAACTGACAAATTATCTTTTGCTAGCTCATGTGTGTAATTATCTTATATATTAAATAATTATATAAAAACATTATTTGACGAAATAGTAAAAATACAGACCAAATATAAGAAATTAATTAAAACTACATTTATAAACCTAAACGTGATTGTACTAGTATATTGTGCAAAAGACAAAAATGATAAATATAGACAAAAAAGATGAATATAGTAAGGCACGTAAAGGATTAGTGGCACAGTTTATTATTCATTTATCTCAATTTAAAAGTGAAAGAAAGATATTTAAAAAGTTACATTTTCTTTCCTTTGCCATTAAAAAAAACTTTCTTTCTTTCAGTTTCACCACGTGGTTATTGAAAGAAAAATTAAAAATATTTGTTTCTTATGATGTTGACGTGACAATCATGCAGATGGATGATGATTTCTGCATGAGCATGGATGATCTAGTTAAAAACTTGAGGCAATATCTCTTGGAGTCACGTGACAAACAAAATAATATTTCTTAGTGGGCCAAATAAAATTTCAAATTAATTGTTATGTTATCTTTGAAGTTTGTAGAAACTGTGTGATTGGTATTAATTTGTTTGTTTGTAATGGAATGGACAAATCTATTTTGAAAGATAGAGGTAGATGAAGATTATGGTGTGATTAATGTGTGATCTTAATTAAGATTTGGTAAGCTCCACATATAATGGTTATCTTGTGATGTTTTGTGTGGAACTTATGTCATGCTCATATTCCACCGTAGAAAGTCATGTTGAAAAATATGCTCTACCTATTGTGAACAAATTCTCCATAGTCAAAAGATTATAGGTACAAGTCTTAAGCGTGCGAAGGATTTGGCCCGGCCAACACGATAACGAATCCACGCACCAACCACATATTTAGTGAGAGAGTTACAACAAATTTAAAATCATTTATGATCTAGCAATCAAACTTTGATCATAATAGACTGAACTGAATTGGAGAACGATGACACTATGACGGCGAATCAAAGATTAAAGTCGTGCACCAACAATCACCATGGAAGGTGGTTTAAAACTACCCATATGGGTTAAAAGAGAGTAAACTCACCCATCAAAATCTAAGACGAGCTAAGAAGGTGGCACCAACGGAGGTTAAACGACCTCGGCTAGGTAAAAAGATGGTGCTGCCATGAAAGACTAGTGCACCACTGATTTCGACACCATGTAGGCTTAAATTAAGAGAGAAGAGAGCTTTCTTTGTTTAAGAGAGCATGAATAATTATTATGTATTTAATTTAAGGGTATGTTAACATTTTCCTTAATTTAATATAAGGAGCTATAATCTATGATAGAAATAACGGTATCTTGGAGATATTTCTCTAGCTATATGATCGTAATGATCATCACGATTTAGCAAGCACCCATGAACGGGTATGCATTTTGATCATTTCTTCATTAGTTTGGCTATGTGGAGTAGTTTACATCTATTGCGAAAAGGAAAAAAAAGTGGAATAGTTTACGTGGTGTTCTATCATATATTGAGGACTAGTTTAGTGTAACGAAAGTACAAAACCACACAATTTGCTACAGAAAAAAAATCACAATTATTGATATTAAAACTTTTGGCCCCATAAGTTTCAGAAACTTGCAATTTTGGCCCCTTATGTTTCAAAATAGCACTTATAGCCCCCTAAGTTTCAAAAAGTTGCGATTTTGACCCCCTAAGTTTCAGTAGTTGCGATTTTGGCCACCTATGTTTCAAAATAGCACTTTTGGCCCCTATCTTTACCCCTTTTGCAAAAGGTCAATTTTGATCGAGTCAAAGTTGATGTGGCAAGTCACTTAAGTGACTCAGCTGCCACGTCAACATTTTTTTGTCATCTTATAATTAAAAAAACTAAAAGAATAAAAAAATAAAAGGAAGAAGTCACATGCTTTAAATTTATTCTTTCACTACGTTCAAAAAATAAAATAAAATTTATTCTTTCACTAACACACATATATAATCTCAAATCCTAAAGAATTAACCAAATACTTCGTGACGTTTATTCCAAAGGATTTTTCACTATACGTAAAAAAAAAACTAATTCCAAATCCAAAAATAGGAAACAATGGAAATTGAAAACTCTTCGTGCTTTTTGTTATGTCTTTTTAATTATGTAATGACTTGATTTGTTATGTCATTTTGATTTAGAAAAGTGTCTTGAACTTCCATTTAGAAAAGTGTCTTGAACTTTCATTTTGCAAAAGGGGTAAACATAGGGGGCCAAAATTGCTATTTTGAAACATAGGAGGCCAAAATAGCAACTTTTTGAAATTTAGGGGGCCAAAAGTGCTATTTTGAAACATAGGGGGTCAAAATTGCAACTTCCTGAAACTTAGGGGGCCAAAAGTGCTATTTTGAAATATAGGGGACCAAAATCGCAACTTTCTGAAACTTAAGGGGCCAAAAGTACAATTTAGCCTAAATTAAATGGTTAAGATTTGTTAAAAAAATAATTAAATGGTTAAGATTACATATAAAAAATTAAATAAAATTGATCTTGGCCGTTAGTTTAAAATTAAATGGTGTAGCTGTAACGGTGGGAAATCTATTTCCATATATGATGAGTGAGAAAAATAAAATCGTTTACTCGATCGTAATTGCAGAAAATCGAACCGTAATTTTATCTTCCAAACTCAATGCATTACCATGAACTAACTGACGATTGATATTTTCGTGAAGAATTTTATTGATTCATTAATTATCGGTCAAAGGCATCATCTCCATCGGTCAAAGGCATCTATGTTACTATGTGCTGTATCTCATTTAATAGTACTACTACCTTAGTACTTACTGTGTTAATAGGCCTAGCTTAGCTAATAGGCGCAAGCTTTTTCCTTTTTTAGTAGTATAATATTTATTTATATTTTTACAGTTTTAATATGGATTGCAATTTATTACGATAGAAAATCATACATTTTTTCGAAGGTTTTAAATCTTAGTCGTTGATGATAGATTTGACGGTTTAGATTAAAGAAGTTTTAAAATTGCTCTAAATGATCTTGGCCATGCGTTTTAAATTGGATGGTTGCAATTTGCGGTAATTCACTACCAAATGTCCAATGGAAAAATAGTGAGTGCAATATTTAGGAAGACGCTCATAAAGCACCTCACATAAAACGTGTAACCGTCTCTTTCAACCATAATTTCATAAAAAATTCTCTTCGAAAGATCAATATCAACGAGAATCTTAGCATAATTTCTAAATGCTCCCTTCCTCGTCGGGTCGTCCAACATAATTAAAGGTATGCCATTTGCTATCTCAAACAACAAACGAGGCTTCCAATACTCTTGTGGAAGATCCAAAACACGAATTTACACCTGAATTACCCTTAACTTTAAACTAGAATAAATTTATGAGACAATATCAATTTTACTTAAGTATTTAGGTAGTAGCTAGATGTCTTGAGTTCGATCCTCAACTCAATTATAAAAAAAGGTTTTGAGTTCGATCATCAGCTCTATTCTAAAAAAAATAAATTTAAAACATGTCAAAATCATTTATGTCTTGAATCTTAATACATGTTCACCTTTAAATTGATTTTAATTTTATTTTCTTTTTGCAAACATAAGTACAATTTATTATTTTAATTTTATTTTCTATTTCAAAATCATTTATTCACCTTTCTTATTTCCATGTAACCGCAAACACAAACATGCCATGCTCTTCATGCCCATGTCCATGCGAATTTTATGGCATGCTATGACTATGAGTGTAACCGTAAATCATAAATTAACCATGAGAAAACCCTTTTACTAAAAATCACTACAAAACAAAATGAAAAACTCATAAATTAAATATTAAAAAATTAGAAAATTATCACGAAAATAGAAAGGTGCGTCCGTGCGTGTAATGCAAGCTTCTTCATAAATCACTTATCAAATCAATCACAGTAACATTTTTCATCATCACAAAAAAGGTAAAAAAAAAAATTTAAAAATCAGATTCTTCATCTTCTTCACACTCTCACATTTCTCAATTTTTTCTGATTTTCACATTTTTGCTTGCTTGAACTTGAAAATCACAATGTGTGTGTGTGATTTAGGTTTTTCTGTATTGTGTTTCTGTTTTTCTACTTACTCAGTGTGAATTATTTATTTTTTTTGGTTTTTTTTTTTTTTTAAAGAAGCAAAATGCGTGTTGGATTTAGGGTTTTTTGTTTGGATGATGCTGAGAAAGTGTGGGAAAATGGAGGAAAATTTTGTGGAAAAGTTGAGTGGTAGTTATAAGTAGCTATAGCAGCATTTTCTGGAAACTCAGGAGCTAAGAAAAGGGTTTGGAGAGTTAAAGGTGGTAGTAACTTCAAATTTCAACGGTTGGGTTTGTTTATGTATTTGTATTTTTCTTTATTTTATATTGATTTTAGAGATGTGGAATTGATTTTGACAACAAAAAAAAAGTGATTTTTAATTGAAGCTAGAATTTGGGGTTGTTAACATGTTTCGTTGCTATAATTGATTTTTGACTGAAGTGTGATTCTAACTTGAAGTTAGAATTTGGGGTTTTTAACATGTTTGGTTGTTCTCGAGTAGAATTGATTTTGACTCTAAAAGTGATTCTAACTTGAAGTTAGAATTTGGGGTTTTTGACATGTTTGGTTGCTTTTGAGTAGAATTGATTTTGACTCCAAAAGTGATACTAACAAGTTAGAGTTTGGAGCTTTTTAATTGTATAATTGATTTTTAGTCTCAGTTTTTGTTTAACTCAGTTTTACATGAATGTTTCCGAATATAAATCATTTTATCTTCAACTCATCTTTAGCAGTAATCAATTTTTTAAAAACCAATTTTTGTCACCGTTGAAGCAAATATACATTAAAAAAAAAAATCTTTCTTTCTTTTTGTGTTTGTATAAGTAAGGAAATACATCTAGCTTCCATTTTTTCCGTCACTTTAGTACAAGGAAAATTCATTGGTATTGTTAATTTTGTTTTATTTTGAGAAAAGTAGAAATGCACTGAAAGTGTTTACAAATTTTACAGTGAGAAAAGGGGAAATGCATTACTAGTTTTACAGTGAGAAAAGTGGCCTTTTGTGGCAATAGGATGAGTTCTCATTGAATATCGGTGTAAAACTAATTTACATCGACATTACATTCCCATTAAACTCTTTTGTGCGACGGAAAAATAAAGAAAACACAGAAAATATGAACACTATCGCTTCGTCGAATCAATCACAATCCCCGGCAACGGCGCCAAAAACTTGATGGATTATTTCGCAAGTGCACGAATTACCACGTAGTAATAAAAATATCGATCCACAGGGATTGTGTGATTAAACTAGTCGAAAAGTGCTCATAAACATTATGCAAGAAACACACATAAATTGGGGGTATGTTGAGTGATGAATTGTTAGAAAACGTGCTTTGATATAATGGAAAGGCGAGGTAGAATCATCGGAATCACCTAGTCTATAGCTAAACCACATGCAATCTACTATATCATAGGAATCTACTCAAGTGTTCACAACTAGATCGACAAATTAGTGAATCGCAATCTCTTGTCAAAATCCACTCTATTCGTTGTCGATACTCCCCCGATCTCTCGGGCGGAAGCTACCTACAACGAATGATATGAAAGCGCGTCAATCGTTCGCTACACTCTATGCCTCAATCTCTCGACTGGAGACACTCGAGTGCTCAATGCAATTCAGTTCAGAAATTAAATCAATACTCTCGCACGTGACTTAACTCGAAATCATTACAACACTAATGAAGGATTATAAAGCATTAAGCATCGAATTGCATTAAATCAACACTATGAAAAGAGTAGATTCTTACACATATAGCAGATTACAACTGATTCATCTACATCCTAGACTATCCTAGATCCTACCTCCAAAGAAGCTTAGCTCCTCATCTTCCTTTGTTCGCTTCCGAGCTTCAACGTCATGGCTTGTGAATCCATGCTATCGATGTGCTTGGAGCTATCCTCTGGAGTCTTGAATCTCAATCTTGAAGTTTCCAAACCCAGAATGTAGATCAAAATTGCAGAATTTTCCAACCGGAAAACAGAATTATGCAGAAACTATATATACAGAATGCAACCACGCCGCGCGCCAGATCTATCACGCCGCTCGTGGTTGCAGATCCATCAACTACGCCGCGCGTGATAACGGTATCACGCGGCGCGTGATCAAGTCAGAGAGCAATCTTCTTCTTGAACAAGGCATCACGCCGCGCGTGGTCAGGCATCACGCCGCGCGTGATCAGAGTAAAAATCTTGGCTCTCTGTGAGCTCCATCACGCGGCGCATGATGGGCTACGCCCCCAACGTAGTGAAAATCCTCCATTTCCTGCAATTTTTCCTGTTTTCTTGCAAAACAAGTAATCAAGCTCATGATTAGATTTCTCTTATATTTATTGCTAAAAACCTACTAAAATGCATCTAATGTTGCTAAAATAGACCTGGATTAGAGAGTGTGACGATTTGTCATCAGGTTATATGAAAAGAAAGTGAGAGTAAAGAACCACAAAATCATGTCACATTTTTTTTTGACAGAACAAAATCTTGTCAGATATGATGATTGGCCTTTTCCAACACAGATTTGGACCACATCCTTCTAATTAAATTAATTTCCACACAATAGTTTTTTCTTTTTCTTTTGCCCAATCAATTCACACCTTAAATACGCAATGGCCATAAAAAATAGGGTTGATGATCGGGCTAAAATCACCAAAATAATAATAAAAATTACAATCAGTTAATTTGCATTTAATTTCAATAGTTTACATCTTTGATTTATTCGGATGTTAGGTTGCACGGGTGACAAGTAAAACAGGTCGATTGTTACGAGTTATATTAAAACAAACTTTGTTGTTATATCGAAAACTTCATTGATCTAAAAAAATTATTCTTCAATTAGTTCAATACACCATACACAACGGAACAAATGATAGAAGAACTAAATAAATAACAAAGAGAATGATATTCAGTTACTTTGTTTCAAATCTGTATATTTAAACACAATATATAATAGATAAGTAGAAGAGATAAATTAAAATAAATCTGGAATATTAAAAAAAAAAAATCATACTTTCATTCATAACATATTACAAGCTTGTGAAATATATCATTTCCCTTCCATATAAAAAATGAATAAAAAAACAACAAAAGAAAGAGTATAAGAGATTGAGAGAGGGAGGGAGAGAGAAGAAAAAAAAAACAATTTGTGTTTTAATGGTTTTTCTTTGATTTCTTTATAGATACGTGCAAGTTTAACTATAAAAAGTGAATAATTATAAACTTATTTTAATTTTCATTGTAAAATAAACTAAAAGTATTTACTCAAATAAGTTTCATATTTGGTTGTGTGTGTGGAATGTGTCATGTTGATCTCAGTTTGATTCTTGTATATTATATTTTTGGAAGAAAAAAAAAACGAGTTATATATAAGCGAGACTAAGTAAAGAGAAGATAATTAGTTTCGTACCGAGTCCAAAAACCCTAAACTTTTAGCAATTGAAGGAGTATATATAGGCCTGATGGTGAGATGTTGTCATTGATGAGAGGGCAAGGTCGCAAGGTCGTCAACTTGTCATTAATGGGGAGAGTGAATTTGGGTCTTTAATGCATTGATTGACATTAGAAGGTATTGATTCCGACGACAGATGTTAAGAACATTGTTTGTTCGTGTCTGTTGTGGTCTTTGGAAAGATAGACCGTTGATGTGTTCCAATCTTGTTTGGGTCGAGTATTGTGAGTGTAGGTCTTGGTCCATACACTAACTTTACAAGACACATCTAAAATACAAAGTCAAAATATAGACCATTAAATTAAAATTGAACAGCTTGATTCTACAAGAGTATGAATGCACGATTGCACACAATTCATTTCCTTAAGGTCGTTTACGCCAACCTCCGCTACGTACAGATGTTTAGGAAACATGTCTTTATAGTAACTGCTTCACACATGCATATTACATCTTTCAATCATTTAATCATACTAAAACACCCAAAAATGTTTAAATTTAATCTTTTAAATTTGTAAATTGAATCGTCAAATCTCAAATCAGCAACTAAAATTGTCTACCGCATGATTTCTCTATGGCGAAAAATCCAGGTCCATATATTTAAAACATTCACTAGAGTGAGCCCGTATCCTATGCATGTTTTCAAACAAGACAAAATATATTTTTTCACCCAACAACATAAATAGACAAGAATATATATTTGGTGGGTATGAAACTATGAATCCCAATGCAAATATTTGGAGCATTCTCCATCTAACGGTGGAAATTGAAGTTACATATTTAGCTTACGTGGATGTTTCATGTCCGGAATTCTCATGTGTGATTGGTCTAGTTAAAGCTAAGAGCACTCATCTTTGAATTGGGCAGAACTAAGTTACAAAACCTCTTAGCGAGTGCTCTCAAAATTTTCTTGGATGGAAGATTTGTGGGAAAATTGGATTTCTTCTTTGGTAATGAAACATTAATATTAATTATAGTTTGATAGTTTGATTATTCTATATACAATGTTGTTTTATTGCATGAATATATATGATATAATGATTGATGAGCAAAAAAAAAATGATATAATTTTTTTTTTTGGAAGGAAATGATATAATAATGATTGATTTCTACATAGAATATAATATTTTTTTGCCCATGTGTTTAATTATAGGAAATGGGTGGTGACAAATCTCTCTCTATGGATGATGACAAGTTTCTCATAGAGAATGTTCAAGAACCAACTTTCCCTTTTGAGAATGCTAATAATTCTCAATTTTCAACCATTGTTCATAATGTTTGTGTCACCACCACAATTCATGAGAAAATGCTCAATAATAGTAATAGTTCCAACTCTCTCATTTCTCAAGAATATTATGATGCTACTAATTCAAAACAATTAGAACCTTCTCAATTCATTTTGTCTTTTGAAAACACAACTGTGGAACCTTCTCCTAATAGTGCCACATTTTTATCTATCATGGATAACAATGTGAGTGAATTACCAAAGGTAAAACAAAGAACCAAGAATCATAGAAGCTCTTCTGAAATACAAGAACATATCATAGCTGAAAGAAAAAGGAGAAAAATTATTAGTGAGAGGTTCATAGCACTTGCTGCCATCATACCTGGATTGAAGAAGGTTAGTTAATTTCTTATACAACTAACATCATCATTAATAAATGTTCAAAAGTTTGTTTCTTATATAATTTTTTAAGTTATTTCAATATCTATTAGTATTTTTTCTTCCTCTTAATTAGTTTTATAAACTTTTCTTATATACTCAGGGAAAAAATAAAACACAAGTACGCTTATTAAGAAAAACTACTACATTTAATTTTATGAGAATAAACAAAAAAAAATTCTTGAAAAAAATAAATGTTTATATTTTTCTCTTATAATTTGAGACACAAAAAGAGAGATTTCTTTAACATGAATGAATATCAATTTGTACTATGTAAGCGAGGATTCAATGGGACTGCAATGTTATTTGAACCTCAAAGGCGGAAAAGTACTCTCAATTCAACTCCCTCGTTCAGATTCCTATGTAGCAAGAAAGTTCCAACATGATGAAAATAAAATTAAAGTTTATAAAATTAATTAAAAGGAAGAAACTTTATTTAGACAAGATATTGAAAGAACTTATACTCCTTTAAAAACTAAAATTGTGAAAGTATGAAATAAATTTATTAATCACAAACAAATAATTATAAAAATTAATTTTTGTGAGATTATTAATCGCATGGCTCAGGACAGAGACGTTTAACAACTCTTACAAAATTTGATGTTGTCTGTGAAAACCTTGGCTGGTGAATGAATTCTAGATATACCATTAATGCACATAATCTGTTGTTTTGTTTTGCTTTCATGCACACACAAAAAACAACAACATGATCTGAAAAGTTCGACAAATATGTACTTTCGGCCCTCTCCACTCCACCATTATTCTGCCAAATTGTCAATTGCCCATGTGCATTCCTTTACATTATTATCAATTATCAATAGTTATCATAAAAAATTGTTAAAAAAAAAATAAAATAATTATCATAAAAAATTACTATTATCAATAATTATCATTCATATGTATGAATTAACTCATTACTCATTCATACTAACTAGAGCCTAGATATTAGGCACAACCTCAAATTTAATATGTTGGACATCGATACTCCTCCGTATAAAATATAAACAAAATTTATCCTTTTAAGTAGGGGTGATCGCGGTGCGGTTTGGTTCGGTTTTGAGCATAAAAGTCATCCTAACCGCGAGATAAAAATGCATGCGGTTCGGTTTGGTTCGGTTGATTTTTAAAAAGTCATCCAAACCAAACCAAACCAAACCAATGCGGTTTGGATGGGTTCGGTTGGTGCGGTTTAAAACATAACGATTGTACCGAACAATTTTAAGCATAAAAAAAAATAAAAAATTGAAGTTCCAAAATAACATTGTAGTACCAACAAAAATTATTTATCCAAAATAACATTATAGTAACTTACAATTTTAAATATATAAAAAAATTGAATTTTCAAAATAACATCACGGTACCGATAAAATTTGTTTATTTAAAATAACATTACAACACCAAAATAAAATTTCAGTACAAAAAATAAAAACAACTTGAAGTTCGATTAATTTGGTCGACTGACTTGGTAATTGGGCATGTATATTGGAATATAAATATATTTTTTTTTACGATATTGGAATATAAATATATAATAGTAACTTAATGCGGTTTTTGCGGTTATCCGCGGTTTTTGCGGTTTTTGCGGTTTGCGGTTTTGCGGTTTGCGGTTCAGTAAGAAAGCCATCCAAATACATCCAAACCAAATGCGGTTTTTGCGGTTTTCGGTTTGGTTTGGTTCGATTTGCGGTTTTACTTTTGGATTGGTTCGGATACGATCACCCCTACTTTTAAGTATATATATAATGAACTTAATTTTTTTTTCCTTATCACGGAAGGATATGTACATTACTTTAAAAATTAATTAATATTATATAAAGTGATTAAATTTTTTATCTTTATTGTACCAACGAAATTATTTTTTATCTTTAAAAAAAAATCATTTTTGTGTACATCGTGATTCCGGGTTGTGTCCATGAAAATTTTGCTCTATATATAGATGAACAAAATTAGCATCACATATCTTAGAATTTGGGTTGAGAGATGAGACTAACTAACTCAATTTTACAAAATTAACTTGTAAATTTTTTTTTTTTGTCTTATCTCATGTCTAGAATTGAAATTACTATTAACTTTTTTATCCGGTGTTTTTTTAAAATATGCGTAACATTTTTTTTTTGGCTTAAAAATGCGTAACATTTTAATATTAAAAAGTCTTTCAAAAAAATTCAATATTATTAGTAAAAAAAAATTAATATGAAAAAATTGATATTAAAAAGCATTTCTCTCTTCACTTCTTCTTTATGTAAGTTTATAATTCAATTTTTTTTTTCCTTTGTATAGACAGATAAGGTCTACATACTTGGGGAAGCATTCAATTATGTAAAACAACTTCAAGAAAAAGTAAAAGAATTAGAGGATCATCAAAACAAAAGGAAAAATGATGATTCAATAATACTCATCAAGAAATATCAAGGTTGCACAATAGAGGAAAAAGGAAATTCTTGTGAAGAGAATAGTGATGAGCATAGATATTATTATTCCAAGCAAGAACTACCTAAGGTTGAAGCAAGAGTGATAGAGAAGGAAATTCTCATTGAAATCCATTGTGAGAAACAAAAGGATATTTTGGTAAAATTAATGGCATTGCTTCAAAATCTTCATCTATCACTTGCTAGTAGTAGCGTATTGCCATTTGGAACTTCCACTCTAAAAGTTACAATCGTTGCTCAGGTAATAATCAAACAATACTTTATTTGTTGTTTATTATAATTTTTTTTTAATTCATTAAACAACTGATGTGATATATATATATTTTTTGATTTACTTTTTTCGTAATAAAATATAAGTAAAATTCTACTTTTTAGTACATTACATAATTGATGTATATTTAGTTTATATTATTTTGATCAGATACATCAATTATGTAATGAATTTGAAAAATAAAATTTTAGTTATATTTTATCACGGAAGAAGTAAAATATAAATTGAATATAACAATTATTTAATTAATCTAAAGAATGAATTTTTGCCTCATTCTAATTTCAAAAACAATTTTGAAAGTCAATATTTTATAGAAAATATTCATTGCATTAGATTTTTTATTTAGTTTAAATTTTTGGTTCTTATAAGTATAAATATAATATAATTTTTTTGTCTTTAATTTCTTTTTCTTCGGTCGGTATTTCTTTTCCTTTTTTTAGTTCAAAATTTTGAATTATTTTTTACAATCATGTGTAGTATATTAAAAAAAAAATCTATACTTTAATGAAAGAGAACATTATATTATTCTTAACATGTGTGCAAAAGCTTATTCACAAATAAATGTGAAGGGTACATGAATTGACTAGGCCCTTTATAGGTACTTTCATTGTGGAACTATTCTTGAGGGCCTCGGGATCCTTATCTTCTTTTTAAACGAGATTGCATAATGTCTCTCAAATAGGTGATAGAGATCCAAAAATTGAACTGATGATTTTTTTTTTGGAGAGTCACGTTAATGTTATTAGCTATACCTATTACCAACACGATATTTACAAGTCAAGTAAAAATATAAATAACAATTAAAAAATGATTTTAATATTTTTTATAAACATTATTAATTGCAATTTTATTTCTCTATTTTTATCATTTTATATATTTGGTTCATTCCATTTTAAAATCTGAAACTTTTGGTCTCTTCATCATACTTTTGAACTACAAAATTAGTGATGTTATAAGGTTCTCTTAAAAGTTGTTTCAAACAAGTTATATATAAGACATTAAGATTCTTTGTTGTACTTATTTCACGCAGTTAATAATCTCGAGTGTAGAAACATAATCATATCACCGTGATTAATCTAGTATAATTTAATTAATAATATTTCACAATATCAATCTTAATTGTTAATATTTAATCGGACGGTCACTAGTCGTTACTGCAATAAATCTATTTCCATATACGTAAACATGTTTTAAATCAATACTCTTTTTCTGTCCTTTTTATTCATCTTTTTAGATTTATTGATCAATAATTAATATATTTGGTTATATTATATTATAATTAAAACATTAAATATTCAATGAATATAAAAAAATAAAGTGTCTATTAAAAAAAATGGAAAAATATTTAATAGAAAGACTAAACTGACAAATTATTTTTTGCTCATATGTGTAATTATCTTATATATTAAATAATTATATAAAAAAATTATTTGACGAAATAGTAAAAATACAGACCAAATATAAGAAATTAATTAAAACTACACTTATAAACCTAAACGTGATTGTACTAGTATATATATGATAAATATAGACAAAAAAGATGAATATAATAAGGCACGAAAAAGAATTAGCGGCACAGTTTGTTGTCCATTTATTTTCAATTTAAAAGTGAAAGAAAGTTTATTTAAAAAGTTATATTTTCTTTCCTTCGCCATTAAAAAAAATATTTTCTTTCTTTTGGTTTCACCACATGGTTATTGAAAGAAAAATTAAAAATATTTGTTTCTTATGATGTTGACGTGACAATCATGCAGATGGATGATGATTTCTGCATGAGCATGGATGATCTAGTTAAAAACTTGAGGCAATATCTCTTGGAGTCACGTGACAAACAAAATAATATTTCTTAGTGGGCCAAATAAAATTTCAAATTAATTGTTATGTTATCTTTGAAGTTTGTAGAAACTGTGTGATTGGTATTAATTTGTTTGTTTGTAATGGAATGGACAAATCTATTTTGAAAGATAGAGGTAGATGAAGATTATGGTGTGATTAATGTGTGATCTTAATTAAGATTTGGTAAGCTCCACATATAATGGTTATCTTGTGATGTTTTGTGTGGAACTTATGTCATGCTCATATTCCACCGTAGAAAGTCATGTTGAAAAATATGCTCTACCTATTGTGAACAAATTCTCCATAGTCAAAAGATTATAGGTACAAGTCTTAAGCGTGCGAAGGATTTGGCCCGGCCAACACGATAACGAATCCACGCACCAACCACATATTTAGTGAGAGAGTTACAACAAATTTAAAATCATTTATGATCTAGCAATCAAACTTTGATCATAATAGACTGAACTGAATTGGAGAACGATGACACTATGACGGCGAATCAAAGATTAAAGTCGTGCACCAACAATCACCATGGAAGGTGGTTTAAAACTACCCATATGGGTTAAAAGAGAGTAAACTCACCCATCAAAATCTAAGACGAGCTAAGAAGGTGGCACCAACGGAGGTTAAACGACCTCGGCTAGGTAAAAAGATGGTGCTGCCATGAAAGACTAGTGCACCACTGATTTCGACACCATGTAGGCTTAAATTAAGAGAGAAGAGAGCTTTCTTTGTTTAAGAGAGCATGAATAATTATTATGTATTTAATTTAAGGGTATGTTAACATTTTCCTTAATTTAATATAAGGAGCTATAATCTATGATAGAAATAACGGTATCTTGGAGATATTTCTCTAGCTATATGATCGTAATGATCATCACGATTTAGCAAGCACCCATGAACGGGTATGCATTTTGATCATTTCTTCATTAGTTTGGCTATGTGGAGTAGTTTACATCTATTGCGAAAAGGAAAAAAAAGTGGAATAGTTTACGTGGTGTTCTATCATATATTGAGGACTAGTTTAGTGTAACGAAAGTACAAAACCACACAATTTGCTACAGAAAAAAAATCACAATTATTGATATTAAAACTTTTGGCCCCATAAGTTTCAGAAACTTGCAATTTTGGCCCCTTATGTTTCAAAATAGCACTTATAGCCCCCTAAGTTTCAAAAAGTTGCGATTTTGGCCCCCTATGTTTCAAAATAGCAATTTTGACCCCCTAAGTTTCAGTAGTTGCGATTTTGGCCACCTATGTTTCAAAATAGCACTTTTGGCCCCTATCTTTACCCCTTTTGCAAAAGGTCAATTTTGATCGAGTCAAAGTTGATGTGGCAAGTCACTTAAGTGACTCAGCTGCCACGTCAACATTTTTTTGTCATCTTATAATTAAAAAAACTAAAAGAATAAAAAAATAAAAGGAAGAAGTCACATGCTTTAAATTTATTCTTTCACTACGTTCAAAAAATAAAATAAAATTTATTCTTTCACTAACACACATATATAATCTCAAATCCTAAAGAATTAACCAAATACTTCGTGACGTTTATTCCAAAGGATTTTTCACTATACGTAAAAAAAAAACCTAATTCCAAATCCAAAAATAGGAAACAATGGAAATTGAAAACTCTTCGTGCTTTTTGTTATGTCTTTTTAATTATGTAATGACTTGATTTGTTATGTCATTTTGATTTAGAAAAGTGTCTTGAACTTCCATTTAGAAAAGTGTCTTGAACTTTCATTTTGCAAAAGGGGTAAACATAGGGGGCCAAAATTGCTATTTTGAAACATAGGAGGCCAAAATAGCAACTTTTTGAAATTTAGGGGGCCAAAAGTGCTATTTTGAAACATAGGGGGTCAAAATTGCAACTTCCTGAAACTTAGGGGGCCAAAAGTGCTATTTTGAAATATAGGGGACCAAAATCGCAACTTTCTGAAACTTAAGGGGCCAAAAGTACAATTTAGCCTAAATTAAATGGTTAAGATTTGTTAAAAAAATAATTAAATGGTTAAGATTACATATAAAAAATTAAATAAAATTGATCTTGGCCGTTAGTTTAAAATTAAATGGTGTAGCTGTAACGGTGGGAAATCTATTTCCATATATGATGAGTGAGAAAAATAAAATCGTTTACTCGATCGTAATTGCAGAAAATCGAACCGTAATTTTATCTTCCAAACTCAATGCATTACCATGAACTAACTGACGATTGATATTTTCGTGAAGAATTTTATTGATTCATTAATTATCGGTCAAAGGCATCATCTCCATCGGTCAAAGGCATCTATGTTACTATGTGCTGTATCTCATTTAATAGTACTACTACCTTAGTACTTACTGTGTTAATAGGCCTAGCTTAGCTAATAGGCGCAAGCTTTTTCCTTTTTTAGTAGTATAATATTTATTTATATTTTTACAGTTTTAATATGGATTGCAATTTATTACGATAGAAAATCATACATTTTTTCGAAGGTTTTAAATCTTAGTCGTTGATGATAGATTTGACGGTTTAGATTAAAGAAGTTTTAAAATTGCTCTAAATGATCTTGGCCATGCGTTTTAAATTGGATGGTTGCAATTTGCGGTAATTCACTACCAAATGTCCAATGGAAAAATAGTGAGTGCAATATTTAGGAAGACGCTCATAAAGCACCTCACATAAAACGTGTAACCGTCTCTTTCAACCATAATTTCATAAAAAATTCTCTTCGAAAGATCAATATCAACGAGAATCTTAGCATAATTTCTAAATGCTCCCTTCCTCGTCGGGTCGTCCAACATAATTAAAGGTATGCCATTTGCTATCTCAAACAACAAACGAGGCTTCCAATACTCTTGTGGAAGATCCAAAACACGAATTTACACCTGAATTACCCTTAACTTTAAACTAGAATAAATTTATGAGACAATATCAATTTTACTTAAGTATTTAGGTAGTAGCTAGATGTCTTGAGTTCGATCCTCAACTCAATTATAAAAAAAGGTTTTGAGTTCGATCATCAGCTCTATTCTAAAAAAAATAAATTTAAAACATGTCAAAATCATTTATGTCTTGAATCTTAATACATGTTCACCTTTAAATTGATTTTAATTTTATTTTCTTTTTGCAAACATAAGTACAATTTATTATTTTAATTTTATTTTCTATTTCAAAATCATTTATTCACCTTTCTTATTTCCATGTAACCGCAAACACAAACATGCCATGCTCTTCATGCCCATGTCCATGCGAATTTTATGGCATGCTATGACTATGAGTGTAACCGTAAATCATAAATTAACCATGAGAAAACCCTTTTACTAAAAATCACTACAAAACAAAATGAAAAACTCATAAATTAAATATTAAAAAATTAGAAAATTATCACGAAAATAGAAAGGTGCGTCCGTGCGTGTAATGCAAGCTTCTTCATAAATCACTTATCAAATCAATCACAGTAACATTTTTCATCATCACAAAAAAGGTAAAAAAAAAAATTTAAAAATCAGATTCTTCATCTTCTTCACACTCTCACATTTCTCAATTTTTTCTGATTTTCACATTTTTGCTTGCTTGAACTTGAAAATCACAATGTGTGTGTGTGATTTAGGTTTTTCTGTATTGTGTTTCTGTTTTTCTACTTACTCAGTGTGAATTATTTATTTTTTTTGGTTTTTTTTTTTTTTTTAAAGAAGCAAAATGCGTGTTGGATTTAGGGTTTTTTGTTTGGATGATGCTGAGAAAGTGTGGGAAAATGGAGGAAAATTTTGTGGAAAAGTTGAGTGGTAGTTATAAGTAGCTATAGCAGCATTTTCTGGAAACTCAGGAGCTAAGAAAAGGGTTTGGAGAGTTAAAGGTGGTAGTAACTTCAAATTTCAACGGTTGGGTTTGTTTATGTATTTGTATTTTTCTTTATTTTATATTGATTTTAGAGATGTGGAATTGATTTTGACAACAAAAAAAAAGTGATTTTTAATTGAAGCTAGAATTTGGGGTTGTTAACATGTTTCGTTGCTATAATTGATTTTTGACTGAAGTGTGATTCTAACTTGAAGTTAGAATTTGGGGTTTTTAACATGTTTGGTTGTTCTCGAGTAGAATTGATTTTGACTCTAAAAGTGATTCTAACTTGAAGTTAGAATTTGGGGTTTTTGACATGTTTGGTTGCTTTTGAGTAGAATTGATTTTGACTCCAAAAGTGATACTAACAAGTTAGAGTTTGGAGCTTTTTAATTGTATAATTGATTTTTAGTCTCAGTTTTTGTTTAACTCAGTTTTACATGAATGTTTCCGAATATAAATCATTTTATCTTCAACTCATCTTTAGCAGTAATCAATTTTTTAAAAACCAATTTTTGTCACCGTTGAAGCAAATATACATTAAAAAAAAAAATCTTTCTTTCTTTTTGTGTTTGTATAAGTAAGGAAATACATCTAGCTTCCATTTTTTCCGTCACTTTAGTACAAGGAAAATTCATTGGTATTGTTAATTTTGTTTTATTTTGAGAAAAGTAGAAATGCACTGAAAGTGTTTACAAATTTTACAGTGAGAAAAGGGGAAATGCATTACTAGTTTTACAGTGAGAAAAGTGGCCTTTTGTGGCAATAGGATGAGTTCTCATTGAATATCGGTGTAAAACTAATTTACATCGACATTACATTCCCATTAAACTCTTTTGTGCGACGGAGTAAGTTAAATAACATGAATGATTGGAAGGGGTATTGTATCTTATTATGAGTACTTCACCTATGTTAAATCAGATTTTGTACAGGATTAGAATTAGAATTGTAATGCATCTTTATACTTTTCTTGCAATTTACAAAGTCAATGTTTATTTCTTAGTAAATTAATAAAGATTATATGATTGAAAGGGGTGGACTACTAAAACTTATATATTTCATATTGCGCAGATTTTCTGAACCTACTTTTGAGCATTTAATGGCATCATCAGATTCAGATGAAGAGGGTGAGATTGTTCCAGATTCTGTTGATAGTTATTGGTTTGAGAATGATAAGGCGCAATTTGAGTCATTTTTTAATTTGACATTATTGTGGAGTGTTGATGAGGTCGAGTGTTTCTCAGAAACAAACGTGTTTTTACGTGGCACCACTGATAATGGCCTCCAGAAAATTCACAAACAAATTATAGGATGGAGATTTGAACTTTCATGTGAGCAGCCTGTGATTTCAGTGCTCTTGAGGCAGAAATACTGGATAACACTTCTAAAACCGAGAAAATGCTTTGAAAATACTATTAGGTCAGTCTTGGTCACAGTTTATTGGTTGCATTGTGTGAAACGGTATCCAGAGGAATCAAGAGTATCTATTTTGGTCAAACTTCTGAAGGAATTTAGGTGAGAACTTACTTTTAATCCTTGGTAGATTATTTTTATTCACGTATTCCAATTCAATTAATGAAATTAATGTCTGTTTTGTAGCTCATTTGATAATCCACCATCTGAGAATGATGTTCGAAGTCATATGACATTGATTCACGAGGCTTCCGAAAGGGACACTGATTTATCAAAATCAAAGGTTCATAATTCTGTTTTTGTTTTGTACTTGAATGTATGTTTGGATTTACTTGAGAGAAAATATCTCAGCTTCATGTAGTTATATTTATATTCAGAAATATATCTATTTGCATCAAGTGAATATTCTAGTTCTTTTTCTAATTGTATAAGATATCAACCAAATCAAATATCAATACTCCCCCTAAGCAAATGCATATATGTCACATTCATCAAGTTTGATACATGAGCATATTTTTAGTTAAGATGTTTACTAGTTTATCATTAGAATTCACAAACAAGGTGGTAATTTCTCCAAAAAGATATTTTCATTGATGAAGTCACAGTGAAGCTCCATATCTTAGTCTTCTCGTGAAAGACTAGTTTCGAGGCAATGTGCAAAACTGCTTAATCAGAAATCAGTTTCATAGAGCTTATTTAGCAAAATTGAAGTCATTATTTCATCCGTGTTCATACATAGGAGTTACTATGGCTTGATACTTTGATTCTACTACCCTAGATCTTTCATTTACATTTTGCTTTTTCATGAAATGGTATTTGTTGTATAAACACTACTTTACGATAGAATATTACATTCGTTCCTCCTCTTGATAATGTGTAGATTTTATTTCCTTTTTCTCCTTATTAACATCTATTGGGATTCATGTACAATAGTCTATGTATTAGAGCCAGTAACGTATCAAATGATCTTTCAAGTTGGTATCAGAGCCTCCGATCCAGGCGACTTTGCTTCCATTTCAAAACCGTAGCCACCACTTTGTGCTGCCTTCATTGTTGTGGCCTCTAGCACCTTCATTATGTCCTTGAGCTACATTTTTTCCAATTATTAGACTAACTTGATAATTAAATGTACAAATTCTCTTGAGCTGTTGTGCCCCTTATTTTTTTAGCAAAATAAATGGAACCCGTGTGCCAAGTATATTAGAATTCATGGTAACTGATATTTTTACTAATTTTTTTAAATTTTATTGGACAGTATCTGCTTAATTTCATAGGAAAGACATGTTCAAATGAAGACTTCCCCGAGGTGAGCATGACTTTTTTTCCCCTTGTAGTTTGTAATATTTCATGTTCTTTCTTATTCATCATCATATTGGTTAATTAGCAGGATGTTCACACTACAAAGAAAACAAAATTTATAGTTGAATCAGAGGAAGAGGAGGAGGAGGGGGAGGAGGAGAAGGAGGAGGAGGAGGTGGTGGAGGAGGAGAAGGAGGTAGAGGAGGAGTTGTTGGTGGAGGAGGAGAAGGAGGACGAGGTGGAAGTGGAGGAGGAGGAGAAGGAGGACGAGGTGGAGGAGGAGGAGAAGGAGGAGGAGTTGGAGTTGGAGGAGGAGAATGACAAATCTGACGGTGAAGGCGAACTCATTGTAGATGAAGAGCAAAATATTGGATACGATACTGTTTGTGCAATTTGTGATAATGGCGGTGAAATACTTCCGTATGTATACTAGTCTCTGACCATAAATACATATTATTGTTCTTTTCTTATCATCCTTAATTGAAAAGTAAATAACCCATCTCTTCGTTTACTTAACTGTATATTTTTATGTTTTAATAATCCAGTTGTGAAGGAAGGTGTCTGAGATCCTTCCATGCCACCATAGAGGCTGGCAGAGATTCACTTTGTGATTCTCTTGGCTACACTATTACTCAAGTTAATGTAAGTGCTGTATCCCAATCTTCCTTTACAATATATTTTAATAAAATCCCAAACTCCTAGTTAGCATTATTTTTCTTTGATTTCAAATAAATTTGATAAAACCAAATCTTAACTTTGCAGGCTTTTCCAAACTTCTATTGTGAAAATTGTAAACATAAGAAGCATCAATGCTTTGCATGTGGCAGACTAGGTTCATCGGATGAATCATCTAACCCAGAGGTATTTTTTAGTTTTTTTCTTTCCTAATGGTTTTCTGTTGCTGATTTACAGAAGAGTTTCTTTATAATTTTGTGCAAAAAAACCAGGTGTTTAAAAATGTGTAGAACCTTTATTTCATTTATTTTCTGGCCTTCTGATTTTTAACCTTAATCCAAAACTCACTTTATTTAGCATGTCATTATTCTGACCGTCTAACTAACTGCTCCATAATTGTATTATCAACCATTTCATTAATATGCAAGTAAATTTAAATGTAGCGATCAATTGATGTGTATTTAAACATTTCTTTTGTTTCTTCTTAGGTATTTCCTTGTGTTACTGCAAATTGTGGTCACTATTACCATCCTAAATGTGTTGCAAGACTACTCTACCCTGGCACTGACCCCAAACAAGAGGCAATGAGGAAGAACATTGCAACCGAAAAAACATTTGTCTGTCCTCTTCATATATGTTCGCTATGCAGAAAAGGTGAAAATAGAAATGTTCATGATTTGCAATTTGCGATGTGTAGACGCTGCCCCAAGGCTTACCACCGGAAATGCTTGCCCAAGTAGGTTCTTGTTTTCATTTCTTCCTGTATCCACTTCAACAGTTTCATGTGTTCTATGTTGAATACCCTTCTATTTCTATATTTTTCTTATTTATGCTTCATGCATGCTATGTCTCATTATCACAAACTCTTTCACTTTCTTCAGGGAAATTTCCTTCACATTTGATTATTATTTGGGCATTGAGCAGAGGGCTTGGGATGATCTTCTTGACAACAGAATTTTGATGTATTGCTTGTAAGTTGTTAGTGTTTAGTAATTGGAGATTAAAATGTGTTTTGATACATAATCCTCATATTAATAGCCAAATAAGGCCTTACACTGTTATTTACAACCCATTGTTGTTTAGGGATCATGAGATAGTTTTGAAACTTGGAACTCCTGCTAGAAACCATCTGATATTTCCTAATAAGGAAGTCAAAAGGAAGTTAGTCAGTTTCAAATTATTAAACAACGAGAAGGTTGCTATACCGTTGAAGAGAAGTTTTGATGACCTTCCTCCTAACAAGACAGTGGTGCCAAAACTAATTTTAAAGGAAAGAGCTGGCCTTCAAAGTGGCAGTTCTTCGAAAATTATGGAGAAAATATGCTCTAAGCCAGATACACATCTGTCAACTGGACCAGATAATTTTGACAGGGCTAGAAAATATTTGAAAGTTGAAACGGCGTCTGGGTCAAATAGGTCATTACCAAATTATGAAAACAGAGTGCCTTTGAAAAATAATAACTTGTCCTGTATTCCAAGGCAGCCTGAAGCTAGATCCCAACAGCAAAAATCTGTTGGTAGAATTGAAGAAACAAGCTTAAAGATGCCTCTGGTAAAAAAAGTCAAAACTTCACTCGAGCATAGAAAAGCAGAAATGGAAAGCCGGTATTTTATGTGGATTATGATATGATTGTTCTTTTTATTGGGTTAATTGAAGAAAAAGATTGATTTGTAAATTCACCTGTTTATCTTTGGACATTATGCTGTACAGAATTTTATCTTTAATGGAAGAAGTCACGTCTAATCTGAACATGGAAGAATTTAAAAAGGACCATCAACTCTTTTCAAGTTTCACAGAAACTGCATTTCATAAGAGTGTTACTCACGGAAAAGTTGAAGGTTCTGTTAAGGTTTGTCTTCTCTATACCACTTCAATGTAGATGTCAGCATTGATGTCAAGTAGAATCTGAGCAAGTTAAATTCAAATGGTTAATTATTTCATTTTACTTATAATAGTAGAATCTCTGACTATTTTGCAGGCTATTAAAATAGCTTTGCAGAAGTTAAATGAAGGATGTAGTATTGAGGAAGCAAAAGCTATTTGTGGGCCAGAAATTATTCGTCAGATTTTTACTTGGAAGGTTAAAACAAGTTGTTCTAAATACTTTTACATAGTCCTTTTTAGATTCATAGAAGTGTAATATACAAACATTCATTTCTCTTTGTCTAACTACTCAAGCTATTTCCATGAACAATTGTGCTGAAAGCTCAAGCTGTTAGGTCAAGAGTATTATGCAGACATTTTCTATTTTTCTCACCCTTTTTCTGTAAATTAAACACCTCTCGAGTAAATACTTTTCATCTGATTATAATTCACTTGCAGAAGCAGCTCAAGGTCTATCTTGCACCTTTTCTTCATGGCATGCGATATACTTCATTTGGTCGCCATTTCACTAAAATAGACAAGTTGAAAGAGGTAAGCACATTCTTTTAGAATATTTTTTCAGGCATTGGTTGTGTTGAAGCTGAACTTTTAGTACATTTCTCGGGATCTTTTTCTTGAGCTGTGTAGGATAGATGGTCATCAAAATTTATGCTTGTATGCCTTGTCTTGATGATAAAAATGAACGCTATAAAATAGTCACAACTATCACATAGTTATTAACTTATTATATAAGCATGATATTGTTCATATTTATCAACACACCTTGGGAGGATTCATTGTACATTACTAAATTAGATACCTATATTTCGAACTCCAGAACTCGGCTGTTTTACCTTGCTCTTAGCCTCAGTGATAACTGATTGAAATGAATGATTTTATGAATTAAAATGTTAGAATAACTTTAATTTATGAAGTCATTTATGTTGAATATTTCCTTGAATTCTCTCTCATTACTATATAGCTAATGTAGAGCTCTCTAATGCAGATTGTTGAAAGGCTTCATTGGTATGTGCAAAGTGGTGACACGGTATGTAGTTGTCCTTTATGCATATCTATTTTGGTATTATACACCTTACTGTCGTTGTGTAATTGATATTATTTTGTAACTCAACTCTTTTGTTTGGATAATAGAAATAAAAAATATTAATATAGATTTTGAATTCAGAGGATTTTAGATAAAATGGAGGGTAGAGAAAGATTGAAGATATAATCGGAGATAAAATGGAGAATTTTAGATTTTGTAATTATGGTTTTTTTATGATACAAAAGAATAAGCACTAATCCTTATTATTACTAATACTAGAATCCTAATACTTACCAGATAAGAATACTAATCTTAAGAGATAATCTGAGATAAGATCAAAATGTTATAAGATAATTTACATACACAATCTAGCAAAATGTTTTTTCAAATTTTAATGTTTCACGCTGCTCTTGTTCCTAATATGTATATTCTATATGTAGTTGCAGTTCGAAAGCTGCTCTTGTTCCTAATATGTATATTCTATATGTAGTTGCAGTTCGAAAGACTAGGATCATTATTTTTGCCTTATAATGAAGTAACTTTATTACGGATCCGTCGTTGTGGGGATTATTTGTGTGCATTTGGAATGTCCTACTTCAATGAAGTATGGGAGTCTGATAGTGATATAAACATTTTCATAAAAATTGGGCGGACAAACATTTCTGAAGTAGTTTATAATTGTGTGTATGCATTTGATAACATTTGCTTGGCAGATGACAAATTCTTATATGAATGATTGCTATTGACAGTTTCAATTTAACTTAATTGTTGTTTCAACTAACTTGCATCCTTTATATTTAACTGTTACCTTTGCCAGGTTTTGGACTTCTGTTGTGGCGCAAATGACTTCAGCTGTCTAATGAAATCAAAGCTTGACCAGACTGGAAAGTCTTGTTCATTTAAGAACTATGATTTATTCCAAGCTAAGGTACATTTTTCATTATATATTAGTGGCTTTCCCAGATAGCCTCTCTGCATGAATAGTGTTTTGTACATGAAATGGACAAGTCTATAGTTTAGAAACTCGAATTCTCACTCTTGAGATTTATAATTTTTAATCTTCCTTGTAACTGTAGAATGATTTCAACTTTGAAAAGAGAGATTGGATGACTGTCCAGGCTGAGGAATTACCCCATGGTTCTCAACTTGTAAGGCCTTGAAGCTATTTTTCTCAATTAGCTTATATAGACATATAACCACTTTCATGTTTAATATTTTTGTTAATATGTTCTTTCACTTTGGTACTTGATTAGATCATAGGGCTGAATCCTCCTTTCGGTGTCAACGGCTCTCTTGCTAACAAATTTATTAACAAGGCATTGACGTTTAAGCCAAAACTCCTTATACTTATTGTGCCAAAAGTAACAAGAAGGTTAGTATTGTTTCTTTTTCAGTCCCAATATTTATGACATCTATACCATAATATAAAGTAAAATAAAAACATAACAATGAGAAAAAAAAAACTAATGTTTCGACTAATTTCTACTTTGGCAGACTTGACAGAAACAAAGGTGGATATGATTTAATTTGGGAAGATGACGAAATATGTTCAGGAAAGGTGAGTTTGAGGTAAAACTCACATGATTTTAATCCAAGATTGTGTGACTAACTCAAGGGCTTATATATGTTTTGCATTTTGTTCATTCCACCAGTCATTTTATCTACCTGGTTCTGTCGATACTCAACATAAGCAATTGGAAGACTGGAACCTGAAGGCACCGCCTCTTTACCTTTGGAGTCGCCCTGATTGGACTTCTTGGCACATGGGAATTGCTCAATATCATGGCCACATAAAACACAACGTGCGTAATAATAATAATAATAATAATAATAAAGGAAAAGAAATGATGAATTATCTTATGGAGGAGAATCATGATTGTTATCAGAATTACCTTGGGTTACATGCACCTGATAATTTTTTAAGCATATTTGATGGTGTTCCAGATGATAATGGTGACATTTTGCTACAGGATTGTGCACCTAGCTTTGCTTTATGAAGTGGAATAGAATGGGAGGATGGATTACCTAAAATGAAGCTGAAGATTATTTTTTCTTTACATGGAATTATTATCTCTAGAATGAGGATGATTGGGTGTAGAAACATTACAATGATAATAATGTAAATAAAAATGTTATTGGATAAAGTATCTAGTAGTTTAGTGTAAGGTTTTTTTTGTTGTTGTTGATAATCGTAGTTTAGTGTACGTAACACTTGACCTATAGGCTAACTAATGTGTTTTGATGATGGTATATATAATGACAAAAGGGTTTTGTTAAACCCCAAACAACAAAAACTTATAAACCTTTTGGAAAGAGGTGTCAGCGCCATTGGCCAAAGCGTCAACCGCTTGATTAGCCTCTCTAAGCGTATGAGAGAACATTATGCAGTAACCAGCGATCAATAGAGTAGCCACCAGTGATAAAATTAATTGCTGCTGGGGAGTCCAATTCGATCCAAATGTTTAGGAAACCCTTAGAATGAACAATTTGAAGACCTCGATAGCGCATAATTTCACAATAGTAATAGAACAAGCTCCTATGTTCGAAGGCAACAAGGCAATCTATGACAAACTCTCCATCTGAATTTAGTAAAACGCTGCTACACGCGGCCATTAAACCATGTACGTTAACAGCATCATCGATAATTAAATTTGATCCAATTCATCGTAGGAGGTACCAACGCTTGCTTGATTGCCTCTACGGAGTTCTGAATTTGCTGCACCACAACATAAGCAACAAAACTCACATCTCAGTTTGTATCCCTACATAACATATTTACATATGTTCATGAGATTAAATACATATATAACAAACTGAGATGTGACTCAACAGAAAGGTTTGAGAATGTAGTGATAACCTTAGTGCATTTCTTCTTTTTATTGATCATGTTCCCTTCACTTAAGATGATGTCATCATCATATGTTGAAAAATTCAAGGTAGATCTATGACACTATTGTAGCTTCAAGAATCCACTATATGATTCGTATAATATGACAAAGTACAAACTCATGAGGAAGACTTTTATGATCACGTGATCATATAATAACACTCATATAATTTTTTATTATTTATGAAATAATTAAAATAATAAAATAAAAAATTCAAATTTAATTTGTGAACGTAATTAAGAAATTATATTTGATCACATGACTATATAAAAATAATTTCAAACCCATAGCACAAATGTATATAAAAATATACACATCACATCCTGGATTATTGAAGCTAGCTAAGACCCAACAAAGTAAAGGCCTATCAAGATTTATTTAGCTATATAATATTTATATCATAATAAATTCATACAAGCAAAATATTCAAACGTAACTATAGATATCAATACTACACACAAACCAAACCATGCATGGTTAGCCACAATGTCTAATTATCACGGCTTTGAGCTTTGCAGATTGGATCAGTTGGAAGACAATTGTAACAGTACATAGCACAGAAGAATCCACGTGGCATAATCGCGCACATTTCTCTCATTCGCGCGCATGGATCAACCTCCAATTGGTAACTACCTCTTCCTCCACCCTCAACTTTATAGCCATTCATAATTGTCCCAACGACAATGAGAAACAAAACAAATGAAATACTCATGATTTTTGCCATAACTATATCATCTATGAGAATGTTAATTACTCTTTCAAACTTTGTTTTATATTTTTCTTTTGATTTCATGAATGAATTGGATTCATAGTTGCACTCAATTTATAAGACTAATGTTTTGTTTATATGAAGTGGAATTGATTAAATTTGATTTTGCGTGAAGATAATTATTTTAAAAAAAATTGAAAACGTGAGGGAATTCTATGTAGCATTAAATATTTTCTAAGTGTAGTTTCCTTTTATGATTGTAGCTTTAACTTGATTAGCTTATAGTATTTATTAATTAAATTAAATGGGGGTAATTAAATGGTATAATATAGATGGCACATGGGTTTGTGGTTGGTGTGGATATATATCAAACTCAAGGCATTTTTTTGGTTACATGTTATACATCGAATCTCCGCCAAAAATATATGAGATGAGTTATTATATTTCAACCAATTTTTTTACGTGAGGATAATTAGTTTTTTTTTTTTTTGACAAAACGTGAGGGTAATTAGTTTTAAAATATTGAAAAAGTGGGAATTCTATATAGCATTAAATATTTTCTAAGTGGGGTTTCTTTTTATGGATGCAGTTTTAAGTTGATTAGCTTATATTTATAAATCTTTATTATTATTATTAATATAGAAGTTATAAAGTTTGAAGTTAACCCTAATCCTCCAAATTTTAAGAACTTTGTCTTGCCTCTTATGATATATTTTGTCCAGTCTCATAATCAGTTTCTAAATCAAACTGAGTACAATATAATTTGTCCAGTCCGATCTCTTATATATTTTTTAGCAAATCAAACTACAAAACTCAACCACTTGTGAAGCAAACTTTGTTGGTAATAGGTTCATTGATGAATTATCACTGCTTGAAGTCACAGCAAGAGTCTCATAGAAGAATGTGTTGATTGGTATGCAATGTGAGAAGAAGGAAAATGATGATATTGTGAACAAAATTGTGAGCTTGGTTACAAATCTTCATCTATCTATAACCAATACTAATATTTTCCCATTTGGTGCTTCGACACTTCAAATCACAATTATTGCTGAGGTAAATGCATACAATTATAGATTTATTGTGTTAAGAACAATTAATCGAATAAATTAACAATGAAATGAGAGAAATGGGAGAGCTGGATCCAAAATGAGAAAAGGTTAGAGACTAAGTTAAAAGAGTTTTTATTCATTAACCCTACATAATTAGAATCTTTGACCTCGAGTAGACACTCCAAAGTATCACACGACTTAGGTCATTTAAGCTCGCAGTGTTGGTAAAACATATGATATTTTTATTTTATTTAATTAGGATTGAATTATCTCCTAAATAGACAACTCTAAGAATCAAACTCAGGTTCTTTTCTTAAGAAAAAGTTACTTTGTCAAGTCTCTACTCTACGGTGTTGGTAAAAGAGAATCTTATCAGTAATGTGTGTTATTTTTTTCATTTGAAGGACAAAGTGTTAGTGTTAGTATGTTAGTGAATAGTGACCACATGATAAATGGAGTGTAAATTTTCTTTTGTTTTTTTAAGAAGTTAAATTAGTCCATCCAAATTGGCACCAAAGATAATCAAACCCAAGATCATAAAAAGCAACACACTCCAAATCCCAAGCTAATACCACCAGACAAACCTAAATTGATTAAATTTCATTTTGTCAGTGTTAGTGACACTTATTTAAACTATAATGTATTATTAGTATTATTAGTATTTAAACTATAAAGTGAGTAATTACGTTAAAGATAAAATGTTCTATACACATAATCAATTTAAAATACCATAACACACATTATGGGAAACAACACAATAAATAGTTGAGATAAAGATTAATCCTTAAATCTTCTTCTCAAACAAACGATGATCTAAGATAAAGATTGATCTCATCCGACCCCACCCTCCCCCATCAACACCTTAGCCCCTTCTAAAAATCTCTCAATTGACACTCTCGAATCAACCGCTAAACTTGCCGATCTAAAAAACATCACTCCATCCACAGAACATCCCAAACTATGTTTTTCCCCGAGTAAACTGTTAAATATCCCATTGAAATTTTAAAATTCGTCAAATACCCCCCCTGAAATTTCGAAATAGGCAAATACCCCCTAAAATTATAAAAAGTCAATCAAATTATCCCCTGACACTATCAATCAGAGTCCACACAAGGGGGTAATTTGATTGACGTTTTATAATTTCATGGGGATATTTGCCTATTTCCAAATTTCATGGAATATTTGATAAATTTTGAAATTTCAAGAAGGTATTTAGCAGTTTACTCGTTCCTCCCCATTAGCCACAAAAAATAGAAGACTATATTGATAAACATAAACCACAATATCCACAATCCTATCTTAACTAGTAAATATCAATATTGTTACTCAAGTTCGAACTTGTAACCTTGCAATTTTGTGTGTGAATTTCACTGATATTTTTCACTTCATTTTATTTAAAATTAAAACAAAAAACTTGGATATTGGGCTGGGCTACACAATAACAAAGCCCAAAGCCCAGTTACAAACATTGCTTACAACCATTCTATTCTCTCTCTGTCTCTCTGTTCATTTTCTCTTTCTCTCTCTCTTTCTCTGTTTTCTCTCTCTAACGCACACACACTCATTTCTCTTTTCTCTCCGACTTGCGAGCCCGAGCGATCCAACCCTAACATTCACCATGTTCCGCCGCGCTACATCTACTTTCCTCTCTCGCGCCGCCGCTACCCGTCGATTCTCCACCGATGTGGCTACCCCTGCCGCCGATTCCGCTTTCGTTGAAGCTTGGAAGAAAGTTAGCCCCAATCTAGACCCACCGAAGACACCTTTCGAATTCCTCAAACCTCGTCCTCCAGTTCCTACTACGCTTCCTACTAAACTCACCGTCAATTTCGTTCTTCCTTATTCTTCTCAATTGGCCGCTAAAGAGGTTTCTCTCTTTTCATCTCGATTGGTTCCCCATTGTTGTTGATGATGATGATAATTTTTTATTGTGATTTGTGAGATTGTGTATGATTTGATTTTGATTTGTGTTGTTGATTTTACATTTTTGAAATTGGTGATTTGAGATTATTGTGAATGTGGATTAGGTTTAAATTGAATCAATTGATTGAAATTAGGATTTGAGTATGATCTAATTGTTTGAGTAGAAGGGGTAAGGAAAAATATAGGAAGAATTGATGAGAAGGATTTTTGGATTGAAATATTTGTTTGATATTTGATTCATTTTTAGTACGTTATGGTATTGTTAGATGAGATCGATGTAGTTTAACCCTAATTAGTAGAAAAATGTATTTTTTGTTGTTTTTAATTTGGGTTATTTAATTGGACCTATTAATGTTTTAATTTCCAAAGAAGAAAATGATACAATATTTGATTTCATACATAGTTTTTGGTTTTCCCATTTAATTTAGCTAAAAAGACTGAATATAGGATAGTGTTCATCGCTGTGTTTGTTGTTAAATTCTCTTTGTGGAGGAGATTTCTATTTTCATGTCTAGAAATGCTGCTTTATGTTCAGTTCTGTTTCGATGCATGGTTTTGTTGTCATTATGTTAAGTTTTTGTCTTCATATTTCAATTGCTTGAGGATTGAAATTCAACTTGCATTTTTTTTTAGTGTCCTTCATGGTTTCTTTTGCTGTGTATAATTATCTTTTGCAAGCGAAAGTAGGTTATTTGATCACTTTTTTATGATGTTTTAAAAATAATATTAGTTGTGATAGTTTTTTCTGATTTTTTTTTTTTTGCTTCTGTAATGTTGACTTCTTATAGAACCATCTATTGCTGAAACGTTACAGTTAGATTATTACAATATATAATTTCGTGCATATGGACTTTCTTGTTCTTTGTCATGTGGGAATAACATAATCCTCAGATTTTAGGATTTCCTGGACAAACTAATGCTGTAGGATTTCAGGTGCTTCTCCTTAGTGTGTTTTCCTTATTTCTTGATGAATGAATTGTTTAGTGATATAGAACATGAATTGAAGCCTTGCTATCTTCTCTTGTCATCCCCTTGTTTACATCATGTTATAATATATAACCCAACTAAACCTAGACAATTTTTTAACTTACTAAAAATTTAGAGAAAGAAGAATATTGCCAAACTGCAAAACAAAGTTTGTTGTGCTTAACATCAGTTAACATGGATAGACTTTCCTATAATCTATGAAAGTGGCAATTGAAATGGGTAGCAGTGTTATTTTTTACATTTAAATTTGAACACCTGATCATGTGGTGATTCTATGATCTGTATATCAGGTGATGTATTAGTATGTACACATTTTGGTCTTGGCATCATCTCTTTAAAGGACTTGGTATTGATACTCTTCCATTTAACATGTTTATATAAAACTATTATTGGTCAAACTATTAAGAAGGATTTGGATATTGGATTTAAGCAGTCTGTCTGTAGTCTAGTTCATGATAGGACATTATAGCATTGTTTCATCTCATGTGGTTGACCTCACCTAGTAGGAAAGGGTTGTAGTTGTTGGTAAGTGTCGTTTGTTTTGCATAACTGAAAACCTTTGAACTATTGAACTGTCCAGTGCAAGGTACAAAATACAAACCTGTCCATTTGCATTATCGTTAGAAAAACTTCTTTCTTTTCTTATGGCTTTAGCAATGTTTTAATCCAATTAAGTAATGAAAAATTGTCTTTAGGCTTTAGCAATGTTTACAATGTCATTACTGCCAGAACATATGCATTGATGATTATTTGCTCTTAGTCATAACCAGTGTTGTCAAATATCGGCCACGGTGGATTGCGTGGCAGATTTTTTGACAACCGCTATGGCCAATTTGTGAAGGAGGGTGGCTTAAAATGGCGGATTTTTGGCTTTCTACCATGGTCCGCCATCAATAACACTGGTCATAACTCGTAGTAAATTTTGAAAAAAGAAGTGACTGGAAAAATATATTAAACCATGAAAACATTCTCGATGACTCCTTTTGTAATGCTGCAATCTCACTGCCCACATGGGTTCCAGTGTTTTGGGTTTTGATAATTTTTTCTTGACTCAGGGTTTCAATGTTAGAAGATTCATTAATTCTCCTTCCCTTGCGTTGAAAAATGACACAATTTATGTTTTATAGGTTGATATGGTTATAGTCCCAGCTACAACTGGCCAGATGGGTGTTCTCCCAGGACATGTCCCAACAATTGCTGAGTTGAAACCTGGGGTCCTGTCTGTACACGAAGGGAATGATACAACCAAGTATTTTGTCAGCAGTGGCTTTGTCTTCATCCATGCAAACTCTGTTGCTGATATTATCGCTGTTGAGGCTGTCCCAGTGGATCAAATTGATGCAAGCCTAGTGCAGAAGGGTCTTCAAGAGTTCACTCAGAAGCTCAACTCAGCATCAACTGACTTGGAGAAAGCTGAAGCCCAGATTGGTGTTGATGTGCATAGCGCTCTCAACTCAGCTCTTACAGGCTAAGTACCTTAGTTGAGCTTTTTACTTTTTCAATTTGTTTATTTCCCCCTCGGTTATTTGTCTCAGTGTAATCAAAGTTGCTGAAGAACATTTTCATCATGTATTTTTGTGTTGAAAACCGAATTGATGAAATAATATATTTCAACAGCTTCCATCTATAGCTCCAGGAAGTTGAGCAAGACCTTGAAATTAGAAACAAAAGCTTGATATATATATATTTTGGATTATATGCAATACGACTTCAACTTCATAAGCCTGTGCTTTGTTTTGCTTATGCAGATGCATGAAATTTTGATGAGCTCACTCACACCTTTACCCTTTCCCTATAATGTTGCTTAGACCTATGCCCTCTGTTCAAGCACAAAGCGAAAAACAACACCCTCGAACCAAAATGAGATTAAACGTATTAAAATTCCATTTGAATATCAATTCAAGCATTTATCCTTGGCCATATTAATCCCAAAACTCCTTGTGTATTTTAGGTTAAGAAGAAATATGGCATTAAGATATTATTAGATTTCAAACTGAATGTGAGAACTGTCGTCTAACATCTGAGAAAGCAAGAGCGAGTTATCAAATATTTGGATGTCTTTCTCCTAAAGCAAGGTGCTGTTTGTATTAACATGAAAGGGTTGTGTG
This sequence comes from Trifolium pratense, assembly GCF_020283565.1. Lineage (NCBI taxonomy): Eukaryota > Viridiplantae > Streptophyta > Magnoliopsida > Fabales > Fabaceae > Trifolium > Trifolium pratense. Next base: position 56,589,358 of record NC_060063.1, read on the forward strand.
TGATATAGAATATACCAATGTAGTGCAGATATTAATGTGAAAGTGTAATGGTAGTCATCATCTGAGAATAACTTATTACATTATTACATGTTCAACTAATATAAGATGGTATATTTTCACTATCGGTAATTCATTTTCAATATAAAGTTAGCTCATTCATACAAAATTGATCTGTCCTAAAATTTAATAGTTTAAAAGTCTAAAAAATTCATCTTTAAATTTATTGATTAGTTTATTATATTTACGGTATTTTATTTGATATGTAAAAAAGTTATTAATCCAATAATATATGATTTCAAAGAAAATTCTAACAAACTATAAAGAATTAAAAAAACTGAAAAGTCAAAACTGTGGCGGAAGGAGAGAAAAAGAAGACGGGTTCTTCTTGTTTGTTCTTTTTTACATTTTTTTTAAAGAGGGCATTTTTGTCTTTAATATTTTTATGAGAAACACTTTATGATGCTGTTTTTTTCAAAGTAAAATAAGTGAGATCAAGTATCATTTATTACTCCTTAACATGTGTCATATAAGCACATGTTAATGGCACCCTTGATTAAATATGTGAAATAATCTGATAGACTGCATTTTCACTTGTGTGTGATAAATTACAAGAAACTTATAAACAAGTTCTTCTATATAGCTGTCCAATTAAATTTCACTTCACCATGGAAAGAAAGGGGAAGAGGGAAAGTGATTTGGGTTAGTACAAACTAATGAAAAAAAATCTTCCTAGTTAATGATAGTTCCCATAATAATTTTGTTGGTACCCTCCCATGTAGAGATTACTAGGTTGTTGATGTGCTGTAAATCCAACATGTCCTTGCATTCCACTATTTGCATATAGCTGCCACATTGCTTGTTCCTCAGCTAATAACCTTTGTCTCTTCTCAATCTCTGTCATTTGCACATAAGCTGGTGGTGCCACAGCCAATGATGCTGCAAATGGATCATAAGAACCATTGTTTGATGATGTTGGTGCTGGCAATGCTAACATTGTTCCGTAACCATTTACTCCTTGCATTGATGTTGGTGCTTGTTGATACATACTATCCAATAACAATGTATCAAATCCACCACCTAATGATGGTTTCTGATTAGGTAAATTGCTACTTGATTGAACAAGTGTTGTTTCCCAATCTGATTCATCATCAAAAGCATGCCATGGAAGAGCTTGTGTGCTATTACTTGTTGGTAATTCACCATCAAATAATGCCAATGCTAATTTGTTTTCATCATAATCTTGTTTTGTCACAATAATGTCATCACCTAAATCTAACAAATCAACTTCTGTTTGCACTATTTTTTCTTCTTTTTGTTCTTGTTTTTGTTCTATCTCTTCCTTTACAACATCCTCTACTTGTTTCTCATTGAATCCTTCTGGTGGTGGAAGTGCTTTGATTTCATTCATATCCTCTTCTAGTTCATTTTCGTCATTCTTTTCGACTTCTTTTTCTTGTGTACCAAGTTTCTTCTTGGTTTTTTCTTTGATGAATTGATCCATGAGTTCCAATTTCTTTGCTGTAACTCTTTCAATCTCTGGATACTCTGAAGATCTTGCAATTCCAATACTTTTAGACCAGGTGTAAAACAAGTCTAGCTCGTCATACTGTTTTCCAACACGGCAGAAAATGTCGTAAACCTTAGAGCATTCTTGTACCTCCATTTCAATGAAACGGTCGATGAAGACACTTAGTATTCGTGTCATGTCATGGTATATTTGAAAACTTTCCTTCACAATTGGGTAGAGTGCCACTATCACAATTCTATGAGACTTTGCTCTCCCTGTTGAATTCAAATAAGTATCAGATTTCTTCTTATGCTTTTATATGTTATTTTATTTTATTGAAATTTTGTTTGCATTCATTGAAAGAGTGCATTTTTACAACACCTATTGCTCCCTAACTATATAAGAATAATGTAAGATGCCTGTAGAGGTTTTGATCATGCAAATATATAGGTTTTTGCTTTTAAAATTCTTGTAAAATAATTCTTTTATTGTCCTAAGACATCTCAAAAGTGATGTCTTTTAGTCCCCGTTGTCGATCTGTTTATTTGATGCTATCATGTCTAACAAAAACAAACACGGTTTTCGCTACATAGGATTAATAATGATACGTGGACTCCAACTCACCTACATCTTCTTCTCTTAATATCCCGGCCTCAATATCGTAATAGAGGGAGTTAAGAGTCCGAGGAGTGACCCCGAGGGAAGAAGTGTTTCTAGATGTGAGTTGGAGTCCTTCTCTATATATGTGACATTATTAAAACATATCTGACAACGGTGATAAATAGAACTAAAAGCGAAAACACCTATAATCATATGAGGCGAACTTTTCATGTTCTAATTAAAAACGAACCTGTGGGACGACAAGTCATAAAGCGCTCGAGCAACACCTGCAAATGCTGCATTTTGGAAAATAGTTGCTCCGTCTTCATTTCACTCAATGGAGGAGATCTCACAACAACCTCTTTATCCTTATCTCTTTCTTTATATCTACCTCTTTCCCTAACCCTTGATTGTTCTTCGTCATCTTCATCAAACGAGAACCTACTACGCCTTCCACGCTTATGTTGCATTCTATACTCAAGCCTTTCATCTAGATACAATGCATAAGTGCGAACAAACGCTGAAAGATCCCATGTTTCAGTCTTAGACTTGTCTATAAAATCACACATGTTAAGAAGTCGAGTACCACGTCTAGTTGAGAAAAATATTTCTTGTTCATAAGCAGGATCACCTTCTGCTAACAACCTTTGAATCAAAACAAGTGTTTTTAAAGCAACTGTCCAACTACTTGTCTTGCTTAATCTCTTAGAGAGATTATTAACACAAGCACTTATGAATACGCGTGAGTAACATGTTAAACTTAGAATCTCTCTAATGTGTTTCTCTTCAGCTGGATATTCATTGTGGCTTGTTGCTTTTACAATGGCTACTTCAAGATCACCTTGTGAGGAGCTACTTCCAACTTTTGCTAGGCCAATGCTTGTTTGATCCTTTACTGCTCCAATGGCTCTTCTTAATGTGCTTTGTGACATTTTTTTTAAGAATCAATTTGACTTGTTTGATTAGGTTGTTAAATATTATAATTTTGAAGCTCTCAAATTCATTGATTGTGACCTGAAAAACAATTTTAATCATCGAAATTGTATCATTAGTCGATTTAGTTCATGAAATTAACAAAATTCTAAAACAATATCTCAAACGTAAAAATTCTTCGTCATATTGCGACCTTCACAACCTAGAAAATAATTTCGGAGATAAAATTGTCATGCATGTGCAAAAAAATAAACTATATATTGTGACAAGGAGATTTTTTATTTCAATAAATATTTTAATTTTTTTTTATTTTAGATGCTATATTATTAACATTTCAATGATCACGTCAATTCTAAAAAACAAAAAATTATGAAAAGAAAAATGGATATGTAGGGTGTGAAAATACAAAAAGACAAATAAATGCTACCTGCTTATGAATATCTTTGTATGCAGAAAATATTATAAACCCAACTAGCACAATAAGATTTTGCTAAAGATTTTGCTAAATGTTGAGAAGGAAAGATAGTTTTTTTTTTGTTTCTATCTTTCCTCTCTTTTTTCCTCTTCCTTCCCAATGTTCTTCTTTGTGTCAAGGCATTATGACCAAACTCAAATTGGCCAAGCATAGCCCACTTTTGTAGCATTAAAATGTGGAGAATGAAATGAGATGTAATTACATATGTATTTTTTATGAATGTTAATATGATTTTATTTTCTCATTGCCCTTTGACCATTTCAAGGAAAAATGGTGACCAAAACTTAAATTAATTTTTTATTTAAGGGTATATATGCTTAGGTTTTTCACTTTGTATTTTTTTATTTTATTTTTCAAGATTTTAATCATTTTTCTTATTTATCATGCTGATTATAAGATTGGTTTTTTTTTTTTAATTTTATAATTATTTTGTAGGCATATAATGTTATGTTTAGTCTTGTATGTTTTTAACAAAAGTTTGTTGGATTGCTATCATTAGGTGTTCTTTTTGTTGAAAAAATATTAGGTTGATATAAAGAAAAGCAAGAAGTTTTTTTTTTTTAGCTATGTTATAGTTGCATAATAAGAGAAGTTTCAACCATCGTTTGGTGCTGACTAATTTTCAACAGAAAATATGTTGGGCATACAATGTGCATTCTTTCCCTCTCAATTACTTTTTTTTCATGCGCAAGAGATAAAAATTGACCTCATAAGGTACTCAAATCTTAAATTTCTGAACAATCCATTGTTGGTAAAGATTACTACTTACTAGGTTATTTTTAGTGTATTGCACTTGGAGTCATTTCTCTTTTCTTCAACAGATTACGTCAACGAATGAACCATGTCTCCTAATTTTGGATTCATTAACTCTTTCAAAGAGTGTTAAGTACAAATTTAGGATTCTTGAGCTCAATTAAGTCAAGAAAAACATAAGTAAATGTAAAGTACAAAGAAAGGGATAAATGTGAATAAAATAGAAAGGGATAAATGTAAAATGGACTAAAATTAGGAGGACAAAAATGCTATTATAAAAGTTAATAAACTAAAATCGCAAATTTGTGAAAATTAAGGGGTCAAAAATACAATTTTTCCTTAGACAATGATAGAGAGCATGTAATCATTCTTGGCCATGAACGTGACCTACAAAGACTCAACTCTAACTGTCATTTATTCGACTAAACTTGTGAGTAATGCACATACATAAGATTGTTGTTGTGTGTAAGTGGTTCAATTCACTTCCAAACACATGTTATTTTGCCTTAAACTCACTTTTATCTAAAACCAATTCATTCAAATTTTTGTTTAGACCTAGAACATTTAAAGACATTGATGTAATGTAATTTTGAATATTTGGTGATGTCCTATCCAAATTGTTGATATCTCAAGTGTGAGTCAAAAGTCTCACATTAAAGTAGAAGTTAAGCAATATATATAAGTGTTGAAATTCATTGACTTAATATATTGAGGAGTAAACTGTCAAATATCCCTGAAATTTTAAAATTCGTCAAATACTCCCCTGAAATTTGGAAATAGGCAAATACTCTCCTGAAATTTTAAAAAGTCAATCAAATTGCCCCTTGGCACTACCAGTCATAGTCCACGCCAGGGGGCAATTTGATTGACTTTTAAAAATTTCAAGGGGGTATTTGCCTATTTTCAAATTTTAGAGGGATATTTGACGAATTTTAAAATTTCAGGGGGGTATTTGACAGTTTACTCATATATTGAGGTTATAGATCAAGATGTGGTGCCTAAATTTACTTGTATAGTTACTCTTAGTTTAGTATAATAATCCATCGAACATTTTAATCTCCTCAAATAAGATGACTCATATTCATATAAGTGAAATAATTCACATATTTTATATATTGTAGTTTCAACTTATATTCTAAAAAATAAAAACAAAAAATGTTATTTTTCTTAAGTAAATTACAACCCCTTAGCTTAAGAATGCAACATTGGTTTAAAATTTATATGCCAACCTATCCACTCATAAACCGTAAAATGTAAAGAATAATAAATGTTCAACTTCTGATTGCATTTGCCTCAAATAAGGAAAAGAAAGTTTGATTTGCATTGAAAAATTTTCAATAAGGTTGTAATTCAAAATCATAGTTTTTGTTTTTGCATCCTTTGTGAGATCTTTTTAGAGAAAAGTTAGATGTAATGGGATGACTTTTTTGAGATAAGACCAGATCTAATACTTATGTTTATCCATTTATGTCTAAAATAAATAATTCTATCAAAAGAAAGAAGAAAAAAAAGACTGAAAAGGCATAACAAAGGCCAATAGATAGAATCTATGTTTGTACATCTTTAAGGTATGTGGTTAAAAGAGAAACGAATCTCAAAATGTGTAATTTAAATTAGGTAATTGCTCTTCTCCCTCTTATATTACTAAGAATTCTCTAATTTTTACTACAAAATATCTTTTAATAGTATATTTTATCTATTTAAACAACAACGAAGGAGTGTCAAATTTTTGGATAACTGTTAAGTGTATAGCGTTGAAACCACTTATCCTAAAGGTTAAACCCCTCTTTATTATCTGTTTAGATCAACCAATCATTGTCATACTCAATCCTAGAGCTTGGCAAGGACTGTACATACGGTACAGGTTGGTAACATGCGGCTAGTGAAGAGTGGTGCTTGGTGAACACCCCTCTGAAGCTACTTAGGGCTTCATTTTTTATTTATTTTTTAAATTGAATCATGTCCTTCCATGTCTCTACATCTCTCTTTTCTCTCTATCTTTCTCTTGATTTGTTTATAATTTTTTAATGAAAAGATTGAAAATAAGAAAGAGATCTGGAAAAAGAGAAATGTAGAAAAATGAAAAAAAAAAAAAAAAAAAAAAGACAACCAAATCCTTTTTTTTTTCTTCCATAATTGCTAAGGGACGATGATTATACAATTCCAACAATTCATATAAAAAATTTTAAAAAAAAATCTCCCTATATATATATATATATATATAATAGAATATAGAATAATGGCCACCTAGTCCCCTAGGCCAGGTGTTTGGTCGGCCCTCGCGACCTTGGCATAAGTCCCTTTGCTTCTATGGCTCGGTCCTCTAATTATGGCTAAATCTAATGGAGTAAATAGCAAAGTACCCCATAAAATTGCAAAATTTGTTAAGTATCCCTCTAAACTTTTCAAAATGACAAATATTTCTTTAAATTTGTATGTCCGGAAGCAATTTATTTTGTCAATGAATAACTTATTTTAAGGACTTATTTTGACTTACTCCCTCCGATCCTTAATATAAGAAAAGTTTTACTTTTTAGATTCATTGAATAATTAATATATTTGACTTTAAAAATAGACCAAATACATCAAACATTCTATAAATCTAAAAAGTAAAAAAAAAATTATATAAGGGATCATAGAGGGAGTATTACATGACCCCTCCAAAGCTACTAGCCTAGGTTTTTTTCACATAATTATTGCTAAGGGCCTAAGTTGGCCACCTAGTCCCCCAGGCCATGTGTTGGGTCAGCCCTCACATCCTTGGCATAAGCCCGCATGTTTGTACAGCACGGTTTACTAATCAAATTTAATATAAAATTTATACCTTATCAAAAAATAATTAGTAATCGAGATTAAGAGAAATTTATATACACCACTAATATTATTTAAATCATCGAAACGCTTTTTCTACAAAGACAAACCGTTATGGGTTAACTTCAAAGCGGACAATTTCTTGAAGATGTGGACGTGAGGTCAGGTCGGAACATTGGCGTCGTCTATGGGAAACGAACCCACCCATGCTCGTGGTTCAACACCCTTTAGCTTCTAATTTGCCTCGATTGGGGCTATTGTTCCAGATGCATCAAAATAGTCTCACATCAATTGATAATTAAAGCTAAAGGTAGTTTATATACACCACTCACACCTTTCAAACGATGTAGATACTATTTCTATAAAGAACAAAATCGTGATGTATTAACCCTAAAACTGACAATCTTTCGGAGAGAAAATTAATATATACTTTAAAGACGCATGTTAAAATACTTAGTATAGTCTTAAAAATCATACATTAAATCATTTTAAAATCAAAAATTTATTTTTCGGAAAATGTTAAACAGTGCCCCTAAGGCCCTGGTTAAACATTCTAATATGGAAATTTTACTTTGAAACTTGTGCATTTAATACTTTAAAAACATAAAAATTCATCTTTGTAGCATTAACTTTATCTTTCAATTTTCATTTTTAGTATGCTTAACAAGTATTATGAGGACACTGTTTAGTATGACCGTTATTTTTCTTAATTAAAAACTTCCATTATATGAAACCAGATTCTCTCTATGGTATAAATACATTATTGATTCTATAATGTATCTAAAAAATCAACATTTATATATATATATATATATATATATATATATATATATATATATATGTATATAATCGGAAAGAGTATACAATTTCAAATTTCAATGCATATTTTGTAGTAGTATTAGTATATACTACTACTACTAGTATGTATGATTGAGTTTCCTTCCCTTTTGAGCAAAACCCAAATCATTTAGAAGCACGTTGCACGTGGAATCTTTCTTTCTAACACAGTTTGGAGTTGAAGAGACCGCACGTGTAAAGATGGCTGGCTGACCGGCATATACGGGCAGTTGTTGTGGGCCCGTAAGACAAGGACAGGTGAGTCAGTAGTGGTAACGCCAGCAAACAAGACCAATACATAGTGGGTCCCATTCTTCATTGTCTTTGTCTGCTTCTCGTTATCGTGGGTCCCTTGCCCCGTCAGCTCCAGGTTTGCTCTTTTCAACCCTTTACTCACTCTCGAAACTCATTAATAATAGGAGAATGTTAACTTGTGCCCTTAAAACATATGTTAAGGAAGCAAAAATAGAAATTATTAAATGTTAATTTGTGCATTTTGACTTTTGAAGCATTAAATTTCTTGTATCATTAAATGTTGAATTTCTATTTTGGTATATCTTAACATGTGTCCTAAGGGCACATGTTAACAAGACCCTTAACAATATTACTTCCTTCGTCCCAAAATAAATGATCTATTTCATCACATTTACGTTTATTAAAAATTATAAAAGTCATATATTTTAAAAATAATTATCAAGATAAATCAAACAATATCTCATACGTTAATATTTGCATGTATAATATTAATATAAAAATATGGTCAAAATAAATGTTATGAATAGTACACCAACTCAAAATCAGATCATTTATTACTAGTACTCCCTCCGTCCCAAAATATAAGCAAAAGTAGGTCAACAAAAGTGAATGTATTTGGTCCTAATCTTTAACCAAATACATCAAGTTTCTTTGACCAATATTTACTTATATTTTGGGACGGAGGGAGTACTCTCTAATGAGAGGTTACATCATTTTCTTCAACTTCTTAGGTGATTAATTTTTTATTTATATTTGTTAAGTTCCAATTTCTAGGGGAAGTAGCTTGGTCAAAAAATTGGAGTAAAAGTTATTTTTATTTGAGCATTGAACTCAAGATATTTATTTTTTAAGTGAAGTCTATTAAACATTTGACTGCAATTACTTAATTGATAATTAATGTCACTAAATAGTATGAGTTATGTTAATTAGTGTTTTTAGAGTACTAGTTAAAAAATTGCATTAGCAACAATAAATTGATTCAAATGGTAAGAGTTTTGGTCCTCTTAAGTATGTTGTTAGAGGTTCGATTTCTGATTCGTTTGTAAGAAAAAAATTCAGTTAAGAGGGGAGAACGCATTTTGTGTGTCCCACAAGTTTCCTGATAAAGATTAATCATCGCTAACGATGGTGAAAACTTCGTACTAATATCATGGTTATAAAAAAAATTATATTTAAATTTTTTTTATTAATATTTTTAAGATGTTAACAGCATAAATTTCAAAATAACTTTCCCATATTTTATTCTAGCATTTTCCATAGTATATTTTAGTTTTGTTTAAAATAACTTCAAATTTTAACAATTTACATGGATATCTTTAAATTTATTATTAAGTGTACAAGAAGTAGAACAATAATTTTTTTTTGACAAAACAAGAACAATAATTTTAAAAAATAAAACAATAATAGCAACCAATCATTATCTCATTAAATGAGGTTAAATAAATGATTGAATAATATCATAATGTTCTATTATACTTTTTTTTCAAATTATAAACAAAAAAATTGTCAAAAAATTGAAGTATTTTATTGAAATATTAAATTAAATATAGCAACTTTCTTTCATCCATTCAAGGTCTGTTTGGTATGATGAAAAGAAAATGAGAAAAAAAAAATTACGCAAAACAATGAATGAACTTGGACTATTTATGTTTATAAGACACAACACAAGAGTATCTTATTTTTATCCAACATATTAATCTCTAGATTTTTATCCACATAGCTTCTATCTATTTACCGGATTTGGATCTCTCCAATTTTCCCTCATGTTTTTTCTCTTTTTTCTTAATCTAAAGGTTGATAAATTACAAAGAATAAAAAAGAGAAAAAATTAACTATTGAATTAATAAAAATGAAAAATTAAAAAACATGAGAAAACATTAGAGAGAATCCAAATCATTTAAACCTAGATGTTACCCTAACTCTCTTTTGTTATCATTTCTAATTCCATCGTCTAATCACACATCCAACACAACACCATCATCTTTGTTACGCGTAATTTATTTTCGTGTTGGTTCTTTACGATCCAACACTATGTCGTATGTCCCATACAACATTGCCAGTCTTACATATGTTTTAAAAAAAAGTTATATCCTTCAGCCACTTTCTTATCACATAAAACACCTGAGACTCCATCCATTTCAACCATCCAACTAGAACTTGATGGTTTATTTCTCCTTCTAATTCTCAGACGTTTTAATTTGTATTATGGACCCAATATACATAAACTTTGTAACTTGCGATATGATATATATATATATATATATATATATATATATAAGGTTCATTTTGTTCCTCCTAACCAATATCTACCATGTTATAGTCTCTGATGAGATCTCATTTCATTCCTTCATTAAGTTGTAGAAATAATTCTTCCATTTATCCTAAATCAAAACTTTATCTTCATCTTTTATACACTTCACTTGATCCAAGTTTCTTGTCTTTCTTTTCCGCCCCTTAGCATGCCCATATATAGAATTTTCTCCCTCCTTGGTGCCTAAGTATTGAACTATATATATATATATATATATATATATATATACTCCTTCCGTTCCAAAATAAATAACTTAATATTGCTTTTGTATACTATTCATATGATCTACTTTGATTATATTTTTCTAATAATATATACATGTAAATATAAGCATATGTGAAATGTTGTTTAATTTGGTTTGTCTCGATGACTGATGAGCTTATAGTGAATAAAATATCTGATTAGAAGGAAAAATGATGCGTTATAAGCTATAAGCTATAAACTCATAAACAACTTGAAATAGCGTTTGAAAAATAAGATACTCCAAACAGAATTGTTGATGAGCTTATAGTGAATAAAATACCTGATTAGAAGAAAAAATAATGCGTTATAAACTATAAGTTATAAACTAAGCAAAAATAACGTTTGAAAAATAAGATACTCCAAACAAAATTGCGTTTGAAAAATAGCATTTAATAATTAGTAAAATTAACTATAAACTTTTTTTAAGAAACGTTTACTAAACAAGTCTATTTTAATTATATGAACTTATAAGCTATAAGCTGAAACAAAACTTTAAATTATTTTTTTTCTGCTGTTGATGGAAACACTTAATTTTTTTGTTTTGTTTTTTATATCATGGAAACACTTAGTTTTTGTTCGGGAGGAGTAGAAGTTGGCAATTAAATAATCCCACTATCAAATGTCTATTGCTTTGTTTCAATTCTTCTATAGTAAATGTGTGAAGTATGAGCTGGGGAAAGCAACTGCCAAATAGAATTGCTGGGGCTGTACACTGCATTTATATCATGAGTTTATTTGATTTTTATGGTATGGGAAAAGATGCAATCACATTTTTGCCCTTCCACCAACATGAATTTTGGACATTCTCAACTTTAAAAATCTCTATAGATTATATTTACAATATTTTTTTATTGTTAATTATGTTTTATATATCATTTAAGTTCAGCCAAATATTAATTTTGTTTTTTATTCAAAGTCTAATATTTAAGGTATAATCAAAGAGTATAATTAAGGCAATTGACTGTTTTTAATATTTATATATATTGGACTCACTTAACATTGTTTTTAACCCATTTGAGATATGTCTCACTTGAACTTACACAAGTAATAAAATCTTCTAGGATGATTCATTTTGAATTTTTTTTCATCAAATAGCCTAATGGTTAGAAATTTCACTTTAAAGATGAATAAATGAAGTGTCCAGTGTTCGAACAACGACTCCTGCACATATAATATGATATCTCTACCAACATAACTAAGCTAAACTCATGGGAACATTTTGAACATCTTTAATTAGTTTAAATAATTAAGATGTGAAATAATTCATAGATATATCGATATATCTATGAATTATTTCGCTAAATTCATTATACTTTCTTTATAGTAATCCAAAAGAAGAATTGAACTCATCTGAATGTTATTTTTTATATTAATCGATAATAAAAGAAAACATTTTAGCACTAAAGGAGGATTTCATATTTTCCGTATGCTATCTAAAAAATCAAAAAGTAAATTGATTCATTTTGTCAAAAAAATATTGTCATAATTAACCATCTTAATTTAATAAAGTATTAGAAGAGTCATAATTAACCATCATATTTTAGAGGGTGTGATATTCATAGTATATATTAACATTTATCGTAAAGAACAAATTCATATATTGCTGTTGTGGTAAAATTGTTTACTTATACTTCACTAATAGTTCACCATGAACAATCCTCAATTTTTCTCATTTGCTCTTTCAACCCTTCACTTAATAGTTTTCACTCAAAAACTCTTTAGAGAAAGCTTAGATCTTTTCTCCAATGATTTTTAACTACTCAAGTTGTTTATTATGTTTCCTAATCCTCGACTCGCACCCGAAAATCTTAACCCTTAGCGTTTTGTTTTGTTTTTTAAAGAATTCTCTCTTCTAGTGATGACCTGACTCGATCAAATCTATAAGAAAAAAAATCTATTTTATTTTAGAACCCGACAAAACTATCTCATTGCGTTCAAGTGAGACACACACAATATCAGTATCGTGTTTAAGACACACACAATAGTTCATGTATAGTTTTTGTAACTAAAATTAATTCATGTGTCACTTCATTTAAAGAAATAAATACAACTTATATAGTTCCATAGAAAAATAAATAATTACAACTATAAATACTCCTCTAGTCATTATTATAAAAAAAATTAAATTTTAGATTTATTAAAATATTAATGTATCTAATTTATAATATTAACTAAATACATCAATAATTCAATAAACGTATGTAAAAAAAATTATAATAAATAAATATTTTAAAACATGATAATTAGGTAAAGATGTTCTCACTCTAAAAAAAAAAATGGGCAACCACTTGTTTCTGTCCTTACAAAATTAGCTAAATCTTCTCTGTACTCCAGTAATAATAGATCCTTTGGGAAAGAAAAAAAAAGTATAATAGAATAGAACCATATTCTAATAAATCTAGTATTTTTTATTAAATGGACACCATTATTAGTCACAATAATGGATCCATTGTTTTTTTTTTACAATCACAATTATAGATCCATGTATAGCTTCTTCTTTTTTTAATATGAACTCATATTCTATTGGACTTTATATTAAATAAAAAAGTCCAAGCATATGTGTCAAAATGTCATATGAATAAAAATAGGAGAACGTTAACATGTGCATATATGGCACATGTTAAGGTAGTAAAAATAGAAATTATGCTTTAGAATATGTGCATTTTAACTTTTCAAGCATTAAATGTCTTGTATCATTAAATGTTAAATTTCTATATTAAGATACCTTATCATGTACCCTATATGCACATGTTAACAAGACCCATAAAAATAAGCATATATGAATAAAACCATGCGTCATATACCTCTTTATTTATTTTTTATATGACTTATATTATTACTTAGATCATAGACCTCACATGCAAGTTGTGTCTTATGAGACATACCAACCAAGCAAAAGAAAGATTCTTACTTCATTGTTTTTCCCCATTCATGTCACCCTTTAACGTAAAGGCTTTGCATTTGATACACTCGCTATGACACCAAATCTTAATTAAAATTGATTTATATTTTAACATTTCATCATTTCCTATGTGCCACGTTCTGTTCATTCGTGTTAAGCTAATGAACTTAGTGTATCATCTAATAATTAAAAATTTGTTAAAATACAAAAAGAAAAAGGATTCCCGTGCCTAAAGAATAATAGTCCAAGTGAAGAGAACCTAGTTGAGGTTTGAGACAATATGATTTTATTTAAATTCTTCTTTCTTGTTCTTTTGCTATTTGTTTGAGTCATTATTTATTTATGTACTATTCTTGTTATGAGTAAAAAGCAGCAAATTTATGGGGTGTAGTAAGAAGATATTTTTTAAGATACATATGTATGCTTTTCATTATTTTTCCGCTGATGTAAATTTAGATATTGTATTTAAAATTATGAATCCTCTTGCCGAGGAAAAAGCTAAATATTGTAGTTAAAGTTGTGGTTCCTTTTGTTGATGTCAAGTTAGCTAAAATTCTACGATGTATGCCTTCATATCAGCTGAATGTTTTACGATTTTAGGTTCAATATTTAACTTCGTATTAACAAGAGAATAACGAGGAACATCGTGTTTAAAGCAGTGTAAACAACTTAAGAAAAAAAACTCGGTGAAAATAGGTTTTAGATTCTAAAATTCAAATGTAATTTTAAATTATAGAATCAAACATGTAAATTTATGGGGTGTAGTAAGAAGACATTTTTTAAAACACATAATATATGTAATTTGGATATTGTATCTAAAATTTTATGTTGATAGATGAGTATTTCAAACCATGCGTTTGAATCCTAGAAACTAAACATATAAAATGAAGTTTGGATTCTAAAATCCAAAAAAAAAAAAAAAAATTGAAATTTAAGTGATGCGAGATGTGTAGGTATAAAAGAAATTAACTTGTGTTAGAGCATCCATAATGGAGATACTCATTTTTTAGTACTTAACTGAGCCCAACGTGTATATATCACTTATTTATAATTTTTTAATAATAATAGCTAATAAGTATTCAATCCCTCCAACCCAATATCTCTTAAAAGTTCTAAATAGATCCTACCAATAACACATCTGACCAATAACTATACATATTTATAAATGGGAGCCACAAAAACAAAATAGGTATTAATGCTTATTGTAGAAATAATACCTATTAGATGCTCAAATGAATATTGATCTAATGGTAGTACCTAATAAGTACCATGAGTACCTAATAGATACTACACCATCGAATATATGAGAAGGGACCCCATAGGGACCTCCTCTCATTCCATCCATGTCCGGACACAAATACCTAATAATAATGTGATGTGGAGTGCTAGCAACTCTCTTTTTTTTAACACTTACTCAAATCTTTATGCACTTTGAAAATAGGTTCACATGAAGTGTTGAGACCCCTATAAATTTTACTACCAAATTAGAGAGCATTATTGTTTACGTTTCTTGTTATGAGGTTTTTGAATTCTAAATTATTTTTTCTTTCTTTTATGTGCACTTGCTTTCGTATCTCAAAATTAATATTTTTACTCAATTATATAAGAGATGTAATGTCTAAAATTACGTGATTAATTAAATAACGCAATTGGACTGTGAAATACTCTCTTTCATTACTATTATAAATAAATTTAACTTTTTTTAGACATTGAAAAATAGAACTTGAACCGTTTTATATATAAGAAAATTTTTGTCTTTTAGATTCAAGTTTATGTATTTAGATAATATTATAGTCTAGATACATCAATTTTATAATGAATATAAAAATTAAATTTTTTCTTATATATAAGATCGGAGAGAGTAATGTATAGTATATGATCCATTATGAACTAAATATATAGTTTTTCTAATATACCAAAAAAACAAAATTACTTATAATAGTGAAAGAAATGAGTAATACAGCAGTAACATAAAAAAGGCCAAATATTGAAAAGGTTGGGGAAAGTTCTTTTGGAAAAAAGTGCAAAATGCATCAACTGGTCCCAATGGCTTTAACTTTCAAGTTTCAATCTCATGAGTCATGACCTATGAAAACAGCCATTGCCTTTATTATAATTTTATTTAATTTTCTCTCATATTTATTTTTTCAAAAAAGATGAGTTAATATATGGCCCAAGTGTGGGCGATTCTGGTACACCATGAATGGTAAAGCACTTGGATGGTCCCTACTCGTCAAGCTCTCATCTCTTAACTCATTACATGATTGATTTTATTGAATAAAAGACAAAGTGTATAGACTATTGAATTATACTAGAAACACCTATTTTTAAAATATAAAAAAATAAAAATAATGACACCATTTTTTTTTTTTGCATAAATCTTATATTTAAAATAATTCTATTCTAATCATATTAGATAATAAACTTAAATATTCTTTTAATTGAAATTTGAACATTAATTTACACAACGTAAATCTAACTTTTTCTAAACACAATTTCTATTGATTTTTACTATTTTAATTGAATTCATATTATTCTCACTATTTCATACATACGCTCTTTTATTGAATTTAAATTATTCTCACTATTTTACGTGGATCTACATACTTTTGTAAAATACTATTTGAATTTCAACTAATACTATTTTAGGCTTACTAAACTTTCAATAAAAAGATATATATGCATCCATAGAAAGAAGGTATTGCGAAATATATATATGAGCTAATTTTTTTTATCAGTAGAAAAAAAAAATATATATATATTCTAATGTCTAGTTCTCAAAAAAATAAGATAGTTATAAATGAAAAATCAGAAATATTTTAATTTTTTAAATATGTGGCATCTTTAATACTTTAATTTAAGGTTCAATTTTTAACCGTGCATATAAAAATGTATTTATCGAGAAAAATAACTCTCTAAATAAATTGGTTTTGACATTTTTTTTTGCATTCATTGTGAATATTGAATTAAATAAATAAAAACTATGCATTTAGCTACATTATTTACAGTAAATAAATAAAAAAAAACTTGTAAAGTAATTAAATAAAAAAAACTTTTAAAAACTACAAAAAGGTAATTAATACTATTTTAGTATATTCTCAATCTTCCTTAAATACTCCCTCCGATTATATATAATTAAAATTCTATTTTTTAGATTTATTGAAAAAGTGATATATTTAGTCATTAATATATACTAAATATATTATTTTTTGAATGAATCTAGAAAGTGTTTTAATTATTATTTTTCAATAAATCTAGAAAGTAATATATTTAGTCTTTAATATAGACTAAATACATTATTTTTTTAATTGTAGTAAATGAATAAATTGTTTTAATTGTTTTTTCTTTTCTTTTTTTGGTACATTTTTTAATTGTTATTTTTTTCTAATTAAGGGAAATAATAATATTATTATTATACAATAGAAGGCCCCATAAAGAAAACAAATATTAAAAGCTCATGATTATAGAATACCTTTATTATATTACTATTATACTTCTATGATTATAGAATACCTCTATTATTATATTATTATTATACTCTATACTATGCTATGTGCTCTACCCTATACCGTCCAATTTTTCTAAACCTTTCATTATATAATTCCCCATTCTCCTTCATTTCTGCTCCCTGCTTTTTCCAACTCCTTCTCTCTTAAACTCACCTATGGCTTCTAACTATTCTTTCTCTTCTTCTTCTTCAATTCCTTCTCCAAAATCTAGCATGTTTTATTTTGGTGGAAGTGAAGATTTCTATGATGAACCTCACTTCCTCCAAGCTTGTTCTCTTTGTAGAAAACATCTTGGCCTTAACAAAGACATTTTTATGTACAGGTTAGTTCATAATTCATCACCTCAATTTAATTATAATTCATATTTTAGTCACACCCCATCTGAAATCTCTACTTTATATTCATAATATTAATTTTTTACACTTAATTTTCATGTGGGATAAGAACTATAGTCTTTTTTTTTACTATATGCTTTTGACTTCAATTTTCAAGTACAAGATTCATTACGCAAGTAGACGGTGAGATTGGTGTTCCTTAAATTAGCCGGTCTTTGGATCGGATACTGAGTTAAAAAAAAATACAATATTCATTGAATAATTCAGATCTAAAAAAAAATCATTTGGATGATTATATTTTTTTTATTTTATTTTAATTATGTGTATGATTGGAGAACTTATTTTGTTGATGAGATTTGTTTGATTAAATATTTTTTGGAATTTTTATTTTGCAGAGGGAATACACCATTTTGTAGCAAAGAGTGCAGGCAAGAACAAATAGAGATTGATGAGTGCAAAGAAAAAAGCTGGAAAATTCCATCCAAAAGAAGTGTTAGAAATTCAGAAACCAATCAAAATTCTAAAAATAATAAGGCTGTAAGATCAGAATCAGTTGCAGTGGCCTAAGACATGTATGAGTGATGAAAAAAAAAATCCAAATTTTTTGAAAAACATGAAGAAGTGGAAAATTAAGAGTAATTAATTTCCATGATGAAAGATTCTGATAAAACAAGGATGAATCTTTGCTCTACCTTTTGTAAAGAAATTGTTGGAGTTTCATGAGAGATAGAAAAAAAAAAACTCAACAAGGAATTTTGGCTCTTTTTTTTTTGTTTGTGTTTTTTATTTGATCTTTTTATTATTTTTTTCTCATATTTAATCTTTCAAGTTCTATGAGAAAAATGGATCATATATAATATGATGCTGTTTAATTTTCCATAAAATTGAGGTAACTAAAAGAAAGTATCAAAGATACTTTATGGAGGATCTAGATGGAGTGAAACTATGTTACATCATTTCAATGGAAAAAATATATTCATTTGAAAAAAAATCCATTGGTTACTAAAAAAAATGGAATTTATTGTAAAAAAATTGGACTTTATTCTATTAAAAAAATGAATTTATTTGCAGCATCAAAATCTAAATTTTAGGACTTCCATGATCACCGTCCTGCTGTTCATAATATATAAATGGAGGGAAGGGAAAATGATGAAAAGATAAAAGTTTTTTTTTTTGACACAAAGATAAAAGAAAATTTTAAAAGTGAGTTAATTAACCATTAAATTATTTGACAATTTTTTTTATTGATAGCTACAAAAATCTCGGATCTATCTATTCATTGGTAGAATCTAGAATCTAGAATCGATATTATCATAAAAAAAAAAATCTAGAATCGATACATGGAATTATGACATGGTAACAAATTAAAATTGGGTCAATAAAACCAGTCAAATAAATTTAAGACCTTTCGTAAAAAAAAAAAAAAATTTAAGACCAAGATCTAATTTAAGCACAAAATCAAAGGACAGGCAGATTAGGCTTAGTCCAGTTGCATCAAACAATATTGTTCCTCAAAACTATCGATTCTCCAATGTCACTCAATGGATCTTCTTAGTTCTTACTAGTTTATTTGGAAAAGACAAAAATTGGAAGGAGAGAAATTTGAGGAAGAGAAGTAAATACATAAATAAATTGCCTGTTCGGTGTGTGTGAGTGGTACAATGTTTTTTTTTTTTCTCGATTAGAGAGATATAGTTGATAGACGGAATGAAAAGTTGTTAAAAACTCACGCACACAAAGTGGAGTGACAATCATTGACAACATAACTCCTATGTAAGAAAAATCAAATGTTTCATTGATACGAAGATTAGTCTCATAGCAAGTTTAAGGGTCTGTCTGATCTACAAAATATAAGTAATGGATATAATAATACATGACATAATAGCACAGAAGACAGAACAAAGCTTAAAATGTTATTTTTGTATTTTAAACAAGGGTCGTGCTAACATGTGTCTTAAGGGCACATATTAATGAGCTTAAAATGGAAGTTTTGCATTAAAAAAAAATAAGATTTTGACTTTGTAAAAGTTGAATGCACAATTTTTTAGACTAATTTTTTATATGAAGTACCTTAAAATGTGTCTTTAGGGCATATGTTAGCTTTTTCCTTTAAACAATTGTGCAGAAGAAAAAAAAGTTGTACCGTGCAGATACAATGAGAAACAAAAATTTTAGTTTTTGTTCAATACCTTAACCTCAGTTTGTCCAATCCGGGTAACAATTTTAATTACAAACACAATACAACTAAAATTATTTTATCTAATCTTTTATTTTTAACGGATCAAATACACTATAAAATGCGGAGATAACTAAGATTACTCAAGAAGAGTTGAGAGTTATGGAATCACCAAAATAGCCTTAGAATTGTTTAGCGTTGTATCTTAAATTAATTAATAATATTATAAAATAGTTCTTTGAAACATTCAAATTATTTGATAAAGACATGTAGATTTAATTTATATGTTACTATCAATGTTAAAAAATTACACAATAAATTCACTGTAATTTCCAAATCATTAAACTCGTTTGCTTTTTTAATTATAATAATTCTGAAGTCATCAAAATAGTTGGTTGATTCGTTGACTTATATAACTCTCCCGTATCATTTCATAAGAGACATTTCACCTTTATAGATTTATTGAATAACTAATATATTTAATATAGACTAAATTATAGACTATATACATTAATTATTCAATGAATTTAAATTGTCACTATCATGAATTATTTTAAATTTCAATGATTTCTCTAGATTGTTATCAATCAATATCAATAATTAAATTGTACGCCCCTATCATGAGAAACATAAAATAACCTCATATGAAAGAAAAAGGCAAAGAAAATAGGCAAAATTACTAAAAAGTCTTTGATAAAATAATTGTATATAACTTTATGTGGAGCTATCAATGTCAATGTGGGTTAAAAGCAACAAACAACCATCCCATATGCTTCAACAAGATTGTTGAAAAAGCACAAAATGAGGGCGCCACTCTTGTCTAATTAATGAAGAGAAAGTAGATGGGAAATTTAAGTGAAAATACAATTGATATTTTTTATCACAATTTCGAAAGTTAATCATATACTATGTATATATAAGGGATATATCAAATGAAAATAGTGTTTTATTGTGAGAGATAAGATGATAAAATTGTGGCCCTTAGAGCATAGAACATAATTGGTTAAGTTTGTAAAGTGAATAATAGTTGAATTATAATGTAGTTAGTTCCTTTTTTTTATTTATTTTGCCATACAATAACCTATTTTTTTTGACGATATACAAGAACTTTTTGGAAAATACATTATGAACTTTATTCGCAGGGACAAAAATGAAATCTCAAAGGTATTGGAGTCTTGGAGAGTGTTTGGGGGAGGGTGGATTTTTCGTGAAAATCTGAAAAAGACCAAATGAACTAACTAGAAATATATTTTCTCTTCGGGCCCCTCATGTATTTTTTATACCCCCCAATATTCCAATTTTGCCCTTGATAAAAACTTCGGTTCGCAGAAACCGAAGTTTTTTCTAGTTCAAATTCAGGAAAATTTCGGTTAACAGAAACCGAATTTTGTTTTCAAGGCAAAAAAAAATCGATTCGTAGAAACCGAAGTTTTTATTGAAGGGCAAAAAAGTAAAATCCAGAGGGTGAAAAAGAACCATGGGGGGCCTAAAGAGAAAATATCAACTAGAAAGGGTAGTCAGAAAACAAAGACAGAAGCCCAAATCATAGGCCCAAGTTAAGCTGGCCAAAGAGAATGATTTTTTCTCTTCCCACCCACATATTTCTTTGTACCCCTGTTTTTCTATTTTTACCATTATATAAGAACTTCGGAATGCGTTTTTCGAAAAAAAAATTAGTTCCAATTCGAAAAAATATTCGGAAGACGCGTTCCAAAATTTTACACAAGGGCAAAATTGGAAATTCGAGGAGTAGAAAAGAAACACAGGGTGAGAAGACAAAAATTCGAAGAGAATGACAACAAACTCATCTCAGTGGGTGGATGTCTAATAAAAAACTCATTTTACTTTTGAAAATTAAAAAAAAAAACTAAGCATTACCCATATCTATTTTACACAGATAGGAATAATTTTCTTTTGTTGATATTAACACAGATAATTAATCATATTTCACCTTGTAGATATATGTGCATATATTCTAAAAGAAAATGTTATGTTGTGATTTTGCAATAAAAGATGATTTAATACACATATCAGACTCTTTTCTTAAAATTATATAATCAAGTTTTACTGGCTAACAATGGAGGCCAAATATTATTGTATGGAACATGGAGACCTCATCCGATGGTTTGTTGGGCTAATGGTTAATATTTCATTTTATTATATTACTTGGTAACCGAAGGACCAAGATTCGGTGCAATCACAAGTCGGTGACTGTATGCGGTTGTGAAGTTTTTGACCGTCTGATTTTGATGGTACTGTCCATACTTTAGCATCAAAATTTATATTAAATAAAATCGAAAACAGCTGTCTGATGAAGATATGATGGTTTTGATCTATTGACTGCATCTAATCCAACCCTCAAAGAAGACTTAAGCCTGAAAGAAAAGGAAAACAAAAGAGAAATTAAGCGCGGAGTACAAACTCCAAAACATTAACAAAGAGCAGATGACTAATTTTTGTAGGACACGACTCAAAGAACATCTAATGAATATCACTATCACATTCCATATTAGCAAGAGTATTGATATGTACAATGGTTGCATCCATAGTACGAGTGCTTCAGTGTTAGGGATAAACGAATGCCTTATGGTTGATTCTCTCGCCGGATAGACAGATCATGGTCCAAATATCTTCGAAAGGTTATAACTCGGTCAAAGCCTGATCCGATATATAAACTTAATATGATAGATAAAATATATATATATAAAAAAGCTACAAGTTATATACCATAAAATATTTAGTTCACATTCATACTAAACAAAATATATGGCTACTCAAAAAAAAATAAAAATCATTAGTAATGTAATGTTGCCATCATTCTAAATCTATACATAATCACATAAAAATTTCATGCTTTGTTTTATATATCAATCATTCATCATTGCTCAGAAAGGACCAAATGGATTATGGAAGTAATGAAACTATGTAGACACATTGGCCCTAAGTTGATGTTGGATCATAAACCTTCTTCTACTAGAATCTTCCACATGTTCACCAAGTTTTGCAAGATGTTCCATCCTCTTTCTCCATAACTCAGTTGAGCCTGATTGATTTGTCTCTTCTTGATGTTCAGCTGAATCATTTTCAGATACCTCAACGGCGTTTACCTCGTTAGGTTCATGTTCTTCTTGTTCTTCATCAGAAGATTGAATTATTTCCTTCAATCTCTCTACCACTTGACTCATTGGAGGCCTATCTTTCGAGCTTTTTCGCAGACAATGATCTGCGAGCTTAGCAATTTTTCGCGCTGCGTTAATGGAATACTGTCCTTCAAGTCTTGGATCCATTATTGTGTCGAACTTTTTGCTATCATGAGGGTAGTTCTTCACCCATTCCAATAGTTTTTGTTCTGTTTTCGGCCTGTGTCTTGCCAATGAACGCCTACCGGTAAGTATTTCGTATAGAACTACGCCGAAACTCCATACATCACTCTTGGCTGTGAGATGGCCTGTCTCAATGTAATCTGGAGCGGCATAACCATGTGTCCCCATTACCTGACATAAAACAACATTTTGAGACCATGGTTATCGAACTGAGATTCAAACCGTGAATCGAAAGACCAGTTTTCATAATAATAGTAAATAAAATTTTAGCATAAAAAAAAGTCATAAGTAAATGACAAAAAGAGGTGGCTGGCTACACTAAGTTTAGGTAGTGATTCATTAGAGCGAATTGGTATTCATCATAGTGATTCAGGATTCAATATTAGATTCAAGTTCAATTAGATACACACTAGTGATTCATAACGATTGAGTTCAGTTTTGTATCAAATCGAGAGATATACCTCGCATGTATTGTAAGATACTGATAACCATGTTTGAGACAGCTATCAATGCAGATCTGAATTCCAAATATAATCAAGTAGTAAATGATTTGCTTATGCTCCTAAACTCGGCCAAAACTCTAAATCCATTTCCTCTACTATACGCAAATTGAAGTTAAGGAATATTGTTTTGTAAACTATCATTAGATGATGTGCAATCTATATCATGGAACTCCAAAGTATCTTTAAGGGGATTCGCAGGTATCCTATTGTAGCTAGCTTAGAGAAAATAGTGGGGTTCGAACCTACAACTTAGTGCCTACACACGCTTTGGAGTAATTGCGAAATCATTTTCATCAGTTCTGCTCTATTTGTTGCTGCATCCTCATCCCACAAACATTTTATCCAACAAAACTAATGATAGGTACCAGAAAGGAAAAGTTCATTCTCATGAAATTTCATGTATCTAACCAAATAGAGTTATTGTTGCGGAATGCGGAGGATCCGCAGAAAATTCCAACATAATAGCCTCCAGTATTCAAATTCTATGAGAACAAATGCAATAAACTAATGCAAAGTGAAAAGGCCAGTGATTAAATATAGGGAACACAACACTTACAGCAGTTGAAACGTGAGTATCTCCAGCTACTGGTCCCTCTCTCGCGAGTCCGAAATCAGAAAGTTTTGGCTTAAAATTTTCATCCAGTAGCACGTTTGAGCATTTAAAATCGCGATATATCACCTACATCAACACAATACAAAATGTTAAAAGTAGAGTTCAGCAGAACATGTAATAGAAGATGTAAATGATATCTAAACTGAGAAAAACAACTGAGTGATAGCCAATATTTCCATTAATAATATAGACTGCAGTGATGTTCTATTAACATGTGTTTATATACTACGGTCCAATTTACAATACTACCCCTGTACCATACCTTCCCTCGAACAACCTGCTCACTAATCAGTGAACTATGAGTCATACGCAACCAAAACATTATTTTTCTAAATGGATTTGAGATTTCATGTATCTTAAACGTAAGTTTCAACCATTAATATGATATTGAACTTTAAGCTTATTCAAATTCTTAAATTTAATATAGTTATACATTGCAATGTTATGGACTAATTATATAATTCTTAAGTTTAATATAGCTTATTGTGATAGGCAACAAAAAACATTATTTTCTCAATGGATTTGAAATTTCATGCATCTAAACATAAGTTTCTGCTATAATTATGATATTGAACTCTAAGCTTATTCAAATTCTTAAGTTTAATATATAGTTCTACATTGAAATGTTATGGATTAATTCGTAATTCACTTAAAAAAAACTTAAATGAGTAGGTCTAGGCATGTGAAGGGAAGCAGGGATAATATATAATCATTCATAATGAAATAATTAGAACCTGGACTTCTAACTCTTCATGGAGATAAGATAAGCCTTGAGCTGCTCCAAGTGCAATTTCAAGTCTTGTTTTCCAAGGCACAGGATCATAAGCTTTATTGAAAAGATGAGCTTCTAAGCTTCTATTAGGCATATATTCGTACACGAGTAATCTTTGGATCCCTCTCTCACCATCCACAGCACAGTATCCAATAAGCTTCACAAGGTTTGGATGATCAACAACACCAAGAAACTGAACTTCTGTCAACCATTCCTTATGACCCTATATGACACAGAAAAACAAGCATGATAAGGAAAATAATAAACGCGGTGAAGCAAATCTCTATCTACGAAATTCATTGCAAGGTAAATGAAGAATCTTGGATACATGAATGGAATTCAAGTTTCAAAGCAGTTTATGCACATCCTTGATGATAATTGAAACAATTGAGACATTCTTAGTTTAAAGCGGCCTTAAACTTTGTTTCTAAATCTTGCAGACTCTAATTTAAAGCAGATAGGTGCAGACTCTAATATCCACAAACAAGAGTTCAATGGCCTGATTTTTCAAAAACGAGACTTTCTTCGAAAAGAGCGCCAAACAATCTGTTGTTTCTAATTCTTAATACTAGACTAAGATAAGCAAGAATATCAATGTAGCACCAACACTTCATATGAAAGGTGTGTTTTGAGTCTGAGACCGAAATGACACTGAAACATGCGATGAAGCACGGACACTGACACGTTGACATCGATAATAATTTTGAGAAAATGACACAATTCAATGTAATTATAAGTTTCGGTGTCGTGTCAGTGTCCGACAGAGGGACACACCTAATCCAAGAAGTGATCGTGCTTCATACAATTACTTTCAATCACTTCTATTTTCTCAAACTATTACTAGTGTTTGTGTGAGTGCTTCATAGAAGAATAGCGACTCTTATTTTGTAGAAATAGCTAAGATATAAAAAAGCTATAAACTACAAAACTATTACATCAGTGTACGTAACTTTACACTAACAGTAAACAAGAATATGCAATAATCATATGTTTGTTTGAAGCATTCTATGACAAATGACTTCCAAAGATATTTCATGAGTCTCAATCATACCTGCAATGCATCCTTGTTAAGTCTTTTGATGGCAACTAAGATAGGATCACCATTTCCATCAACAGGTTTAATTGAACCTTTAAAAACACTTCCAAATCCACCTTCACCTATCTTAAGAAGCCTATTGAAATCACTTGTTGCACGTTTAAGCTCGGAGAAAGAAAACACCCTCAAATTATGACCCTTTTCCTCATAAAGTTTTGGTATACCCCTAGGTGAAGAGGTAGATGAACAAGAAGACTTTGTAACTCTATCAGATCCTGAAAACTGATGTTTCTCTTGCCCTTTTAGCTCAGGTGCTGATCTTTGACCCCTACCCTTGTATTTGTCTTTGAAAATGGAAAAGCACTTCATTTCACACAATTTAATCAGCTATGATTCTCATGTACTGTCACTAATCAACCTGCAATCATTTCAACAAATCACAAAAACAATGATTATCAGAAATGTCATATATGTCAGCTCAACATAAAAGTTTAACCTTGTAACCTCAAGAGACGGAATTCAAATGGTTTCTAATCACAGACACTCCTCAGTGTAGGACAAGCGTCGGTGTTGGACACCTACACGGCACCAACACTTATGCTTACACTGACTTGTATCATTTTCTCAAATTATATCGGTGTCGACGTGTCAGTGTCTATGCTTCATGTTCGTTGTAAAATAGTCATGCAACATTAATTAATACTTTTTTTTTCTTTCCTTTTTCAAATTATTTTAAATGATTATCAAGAACAAAACATCATGATACAATTTCCAACTAGAAAGAAAAATACAAACTTTGAATACCCCATATGCATCTAAGATCCAAAAATGGTAAAAAAAAAGTTTGAAACTTTATGCAACCCAGTAGAAAATTGAAGAATACAAAATACATAGAGGATTAACAATGAAAACCCATATGAAAATTTACATAAAAAAATACAACTTTGCATACAAAAACACTTACAAAAAAAAAAGCAGAATATGGTAAATCACATGAACAAGCTTCAGAAGGAAAAACAATTGAAGAAAGTTGAAAGTAAAGTGAAAATATTGAAATTCTTACACATTCTAGAGGTTTGGTTGTGATATGCACAACATGAGAAAGTTGATATTCACGTTTATTATATGCTTTGTTTTTTGTTTGTTTTCTTTTTTGGTACTGTTTGTGTCACGGAAAATGAAAGAAGTAGGAAGAAAAAAACAGAAAATTTGTGAAGTTTATGTCTTCTTTCATTGATTGACAAAACCGCCACCTCTTTCCTTGTATCTGTTTTTGTTTGGTTAGTCAAACAGGACTGCGTTGACCAATTAATATCTTAAATACTACTCCGTCCCATAATATAGGCAAAAAAAATATTTTCACACTTATTAAGAAAAGTAAAATATGATAATTTCAAGGTTGACTTTTTGTGTGTTTGTTGAAATAAGTTTCATGAGAAGATGTAAAAACAATTTTTATTGGTTATTGATTATGGGGAAAAGAAGAGAGAGAGTAAATTAAGTAAAAGTTTATCATGAAAATGATAAAAGTTAGTTTTTTTTGCTTATAATTTGGGACATGAAAAAGTGATTTTTTTTGCTTATAATATGGGACGGAGGGAGTAAATTGGTTGAACTTGAGTTGGACATTTTTCATTTTTTTCTCTTCAAATAATAAATTTAGTATCTATGTGGTGAAGGGTCATACTCATATTACATTCTCTTGGTTGGATTTGAACAAAATACCATTTGTTAATCCTAAACTTAATATTGGATTTTTAGTTGTTTTTATTTTTCTTTCTTTTCGAAGTAAAGAAAATATTATTAATCAAACAAAACGAGAGATTACATTGCCTTTATCTTTTTGGATAAAAAATAGGATATAATAGGAGATATCATTGATCAATTCTTTGTTGGGCTCAAATTCGGCCCATTTTGCCAGTTCATGGGCTGTCTGGTTAGCCTTTCTTCGAACCCACCCAAAATATCAGAATTTGGGTTGTCTTTGAGAAAGAGCTTGCATCGCCGCACAACACTCCCCCAGCTTCTTCAAATCTCATCGTTTCCCTTTACAGCTCTGACTAAAGTTTGCGAATCTAGCTCAATGAACACGTTTCGTTCTCCCATCTTCTCCATCCAATCTATCGCATCGATTAAACCCATGGCTTCTCCCGTCACAACATCCGCAATCCCTTTGTGAGCCCTAGTTGCAACTCTGACGGTGCTTCTGTCCTACCGTCTTAGGACCAAACCTGTCGACCAATGGCCATCACTGCTTAGGTTTCTTTTTTAATTAGTCTAATGACTAGAATTTTGTTTCAGAATGAATAACTAAAATATTAAGATTAGAAATTCAAATCTCTCTTACACTCCTGGCTCATCTTGGTAGTTTCATCTCTAACTAGTTCTAATATTTTCGTTGATGTGCGGATATATATTCGTTATTTGGTTATGAATCAAATATTATAAGCTCCTTTAAGTATATGATATGATATTTCAACTGATTGAGTTTTTTTTTTTGAAAAATCAACTTAATTTTTAGGAAAACAACATTTATTAATAATCAGGTTCTAAACTTAATTTTGTTCTTTAGTTGGTTTCCATAGTTGCATTCTCTTATAAGTTGGTTTTTCGAGTTCGACTCCTGATAGAAAATAATTCTTAATTAGATTTTATTTACCTTACGGTCAAACTTTATATTATCATACCTCTTTTCTTGACGACTAGAAGGTTAATAGTAAAAAAAAACTAAGGTCAATGCATACTTAGTTTACATGTTGGTTTTCAACTGCATTCTCTTAGTTCAATTCATAAAATTTGAATTTGAAACATTGCTAAAGAAGTTTAATTTCACTAGAATTATAAAGAGATGTTTGCAACTAAAATATCGAATCATATTTGTAATTATATTCCCCTTCATAGCACAGATATCAATTGAAAGAAGAAAAAAAAAATAGTACTCCAGCACTAGTATATATATCTAAATCTAACCCAATGGATACGTTTAGAATTTAATACTATAATCAAACAGAAACCGTGTTTGAAGTTGGTGTTGAACATATACATTGCTTGAAGTTAGCTTGCGCCACAAGCCAATGGTATATGGTAGCTGCAGTAAGAATAATGTAGGCTAGAAGTAACACTTGCTTAGCTGGCAAGTTTGTTACAAGTTTGTTACAAGTTTGTTGAAGTTAGTTCAAGTTTGTTAGAGCTAGTTCTTTGTATATAAGCCAACTTCATGTATCATTACATTTGATCAATTCAATAATAAAGAATCCTTTTCTTCTTTGCTCTCTAATTTGCTTTCATTATGAGTTTGTTACTCATCTTCTTCAAGAACTTCATGATGGTATCAGAGCTCTTCTGAGCTCTGCTGCGCATCCCTCTCGTTTTTCCTTGTTTCCGTTATGGCTCGCGGTGGTCACAACAACACCGCCGGTGGCAGTTCAGTCTTGACATACACTGAACCTTCTAACAATCCCAGCGACATATACTATGTGCATCCTTCTGATGGTCCTAGCACGGTAGTGGTGAAACCGTTGCTCAACTATTCGAATTATCAAGTTTGGGCGCGTTCTATGCGCAGAGCACTTGGAGGTAAGAACAAATTCGAGTTCGTTGATGGTTCCATTCCAATTCCTACTGATTTTGATCCGAACTTCAAAGCTTGGAATCGTTGTAATATGTTAATTCATTCATGGATTCTCAATTCCGTGGATGAATCTATTGCTTCGAGTCTTGTTTTTCTTGAAAACGCCATTGACGTTTGGAATGAACTCAAAGAACGTTTCAATCAAGGCGATTATGTTCGCATTTCTGAATTACAGTGTGAAATCTTTGCTCTTAAGCAAGATTCGCGTTCAGCTTCTGAATTTTTCACTTCACTCAAAGTTCTATGGGAAGAACTTGAGGCTTACATGCCTACACCTGTGTGTTCATGTCCTATGAGATGCATCTGCAATTCTGGTATTCGCAATGCAAAGGAGCAACATGAAATCACGCATTCCATTCGATTCTTGACTGGCTTGAATGAGCATTTCGATCCTGTGCGTGCTCAGATTTTAGTGATGAATCCGTTACCTTCTCTTAACAAGATTTTTTCTCTGGTACTGCAATTTGAGAGACAGTATAATTCCACACATCTAGATGAATCTAAGGTACTCATCAATGCTAGTGATTCGCGTAGAGGCCAAGGCAGAGGCCGTGGCGCTGGTGGTTATTCTCCAAACAATGGAGGCAATAGGTCGAACACCTTTGGTGCAAAGACTAAAGAGTGTTCTTTCTGCGGAAAATCTAATCATGTTGTTGAGAATTGCTATAGGAAACATGGTTTTCCTCCTCATTATGGACGCAATTCAGTTGCAAACAATGCTTCTTCCCAAGCCTCAGAAGAAAGGGAGGATAATGATGACACAAAGAGTATTCGAGACAGCAACACTGATTCTTCTTTTGGCTTGACAAGGGAAGAGTATAATCAGTTGGTTAACTTGCTTCATGCTTCAAAACCAAACAATTCCAATGCCTCCTCCAGCAAGGTGAACATAGCTAGTGGTCATGTCACCTCAGGTATAACAAATCTTGCTTATTCACTCACTAGTTCCACATGTGCACAATGGATTGTTGATTCTGGTGCAACAGATCATATATGTTCTTCTCTGAAAAGTTTTAGTTCATATAAATCCATACCTCCTGTTCATATCAAGTTACCTAATGGTAATGCATCTGTAGCAAGATATGCTGGAACTATTTGCTTTTCACCAGAATTCCTTGTGCAGCAAGTTTTGTATGTTCCAGATTTTAATTTGAACCTGATTTCTGTGCCTAAACTTTGCCTTGATAATCAGTACATAGTTAGTTTTGATAATGAAAAATGTTTGATACAGGTAAGGAAGAATTTGAAGATGATTGGTTTGGCTAACCTTGTGGAGGGATTGTATCACTTGACCATACCTGATCAAAACATACCTTTCACAGCTTCAACTTCCATTAATGCCTCATCTCAGCTTCCTTCACCTCATCACATACCTTCTGCAGCTCTTTGGCATTTCAGGCTGGGCCATCTTTCACACAATAGATTGATGGAATTACATAAAACTTTCCCTTTTGTAATCCCTGATAATAATTCAGCTTGTGACATATGTCATTATGCTAGACATAGAAAGTCAAAATTTACTCTTAGTAACACTAAAGCAAATAAATGCTATGAATTGTTTCATTTTGATATTTGGGGTCCCATTTCTACCACTTCTGTTAATGGTCACAGATATTTTCTTACAGCCCTTGATGATTATAGTAGATTCACATGGATAATATTGTGTAAAGCTAAATCTGAAATACCTAAACTTGTTCAGTCCTTTATAAACATGATTGAAAATCAATTTGAATGTCATGTTAAAACTATAAGAACAGATAATGGACCAGAATTCTTAATGCCTGCTTTCTTTGCTTCCAAAGGCATTATACATCAGACTACTTGTGTAGAAACACCACAACAGAATGGACGTGTTGAACGAAAGCATCAACACATCTTGAATGTTGGTAGAGCCCTTCTTTTTCAATCCAAACTCCCTAAACAGTTTTGGTCATATGCAGTTTTGCAAGCCACATATGTAATCAACAGAATTCCCAGTCCTTTGTTAAACAACAAATCTCCATATTTCCTTCGTTTTAATAAACATCCTGATATGAATGAATTGAAAGTTTTTGGCTCATTATGCTATGCTTCCACTATCCAAAATCATAGAACAAAACTTGATCCTAGAGCTAGAAAATCTGTTTACTTGGGACACAAGCAAGGTGTGAAAGGTGCTCTTTTGCTTGACCTCAACACTAAAGCCATTTTTCTCTCTAGAAATGTCACTCACTATGAACATATTCTACCTTACCAAAACCCTAATCCTACATTCCATTGGGAATATCACTCAGATTCTGCACAATCTGATGATACTCCAACAACCCCATTTGTTGATGTCATTGAACCTTCACACATTCCATCTGCCACTCCATCCATTCCTCCCATCATTGACCAACCTTCACCATCACTTTCTAACCCTGACACTGGCACCAATGATCATACTGCAGATCATGGTGACACTGACCCTATACCTAACAATGATCATCTGAGAAGATCCACTAGACCAACACATAGACCAACACACTTGTCTGATTTTGTTTGCAATCTCTCTACAGGTTCAGTACAACCATCATCTCCAGGTATTTCTTATCCCATCTCTCATTTTCATTCTTGTACTAACTTGTCTGCTACTCATAGCAAGTTTGCATTGTCCCTAACCACTGATGATGAGCCAGTCAGTTATCACCAAGCTAGTATGCAAGAATGTTGGGTTAAAGCTATGAATGCTGAACTTCAGGCTTTACAACAGAACAAAACATGGATATTTGTTGATGCACCTCCCAACATTAAGCCCATAGGGAGCAAATGGGTTTACAAAATCAAGCACAAAGCTGATGGGACAATAGAGAGGTACAAGGCACGTTTGGTAGCAAAAGGGTATAATCAGGTGGAAGGGATTGATTTCTTTGAGACATTCAGTCCTGTTGCTAAGATTACTACAGTGAGAACCCTTATTGCATTAGCTGCTATAAATTCTTGGCATTTGCATCAATTAGATGTCAACAATGCTTTCTTGCATGGAGATTTGCAAGAAGATGTATATATGTCCATTCCACAGGGTGTTCATCACTCTAAGCCCAATCAAGTTTGCAAATTGCTCAAGTCACTTTATGGATTGAAGCATGCCAGCAGAAAATGGTATGAAAAACTGACAGGAGTACTACTTGATCAAGGATATGTGCAATCCATTTCTGATCATTCCCTTTTCACTCTTCATCATGGAGACAAATTTACTGCTCTCCTAGTGTATGTTGATGACATTATACTAGCAGGTAACTCACTTGAAGAGTTTAGCAGGGTCAAACATTTGTTGGATATGCAGTTCAAAATCAAGGATCTTGGACAGTTGAAATATTTTCTAGGGATTGAGGTAGCTCATTCTAAGGTTGGCATTACTATCTGTCAGAGAAAATATTGCCTAGATTTACTCCATGACACAGGGTTACTTGGAGCAAAGCCAGCTAAAACACCACTTGACAATTCAGTCAAGCTTCATCAAGATGCAGCAAAACCTTATGAAGATATAGCTGGATATAGAAGATTGGTTGGCAAATTATTGTACCTCACAACCACTAGACCTGACATAGCATTTGTAACACAGCAGCTTAGTCAATTTCTTTCATCTCCTACTCAAACACATTTTGATACAGCTTGTAGAGTGGTGAGATATCTCAAAGGATCACCAGGAAGAGGTCTTCTCTTTCGCAGAGATGCTACATTGCAGTTGCTTGGCTTCACTGATGCAGACTGGGCAGGGTGTTTAGACACTAGAAGGTCTACTTCAGGATATTGCTTCTTTCTTGGATCTTCATTAATTTCTTGGCGAGCTAAGAAGCAACACACTGTTTCTAGAAGTTCTTCTGAAGCAGAATATAGAGCTTTATCCTTTGCATCATGTGAGCTACAATGGCTGGTGTATCTACTTGCTGATCTCAATGTCAAGTGCATCAAACCTCCTGTTCTCTATTGTGATAATCAGAGTGCCTTGCACATTGCAGCCAATCCTGTCTTTCATGAACGAACGAAACATCTAGAGATTGATTGTCACTTTGTTCGTGACAAGCTTCAGCAAGGCATCTTCAAATTGCTCCCAATTCATACTTCATGTCAGCTGGCTGATTTCTTCACCAAACCACTGCCTCCAAAGTCTTTTCTGTCCTTTATTTCCAAGCTAAACATGCTAGACATCTATCATGCTTAGCTTGAGGGCGGGTGTTGAACATATACATTGCTTGAAGTTAGCTTGCGCCACAAGCCAATGGTATATGGTAGCTGCAGTAAGAATAATGTAGGCTAGAAGTAACACTTGCTTAGCTGGCAAGTTTGTTACAAGTTTGTTACAAGTTTGTTGAAGTTAGTTCAAGTTTGTTAGAGCTAGTTCTTTGTATATAAGCCAACTTCATGTATCATTACATTTGATCAATTCAATAATAAAGAATCCTTTTCTTCTTTGCTCTCTAATTTGCTTTCATTATGAGTTTGTTACTCATCTTCTTCAAGAACTTCATGAGTTGGGGCAAGACAAAATAAAATAGGTAGTCCTATTATTTAGGTTTCAATAATTAAGTCATAGGTTTGACCAAATGGATCACAACTCTCACAAGTCTTATTTTCTGTTGAACCTACCGATAGAACCTCCCATTTTTAAGAAATAAATATAATACTGGGTCCGTTTAATCTGCAAAATATAAATACTGGACAGAATAGTACAGGACAGTACAAGACAGAATAGCACAAAACAAACGTTCAAGGTATTGAACAAACTTTATGTTGTACGATATTTGGTGAACAAAAGGTTATTTTGGTATTTTAGACAATTTGTGCTGATGACAAAAAGTTGTCACGTGGTTCTGTGGGGACAAGAATTTCTAGTTTTGTTCTGTCCCTTGGCCCTTAGTTTGTCCAGTACCAGGAACAGTTTTAAAATCAAACACAGTACAGTAGGAGTTGTACTGTCCATTCCTTATTTTTAATGTGGTGTATACTATTTGAGAAAGATTGAGTTAGATATAATTACACGTAATTTTACAGCTTTTATTTCAACTATCAATCTGAGACTGGGCACATTTAAATTGAAAATTGTCTTTTTCAATTAAAATGATTTCGGTCATTGATTTATGATCAAACAGTTAAGATCAATTATAGGACTTTATTGTAGCTGCATGTAATTATTATCGGTGTATATATTCATAGCATAATGCTATCCAGCTTTACTCTCTTATTAATTTAACTCCGCATAAATACTAAATTGAGAAAGAACTAATTTCATACGAGGATATTTTAAAGAGAAAATAATGTTCATATATTTATATTTACTAGCCTAAGCCCTGTTCAAACAAATAAAAAATTACTAGTGCATGAATGAGAAATATCATAAACCATGCAAAAAAAACTTAGTACGTGTGCAAGTTTTAACCTCTATTGTCATACTAGTACTAGTAAAAGATTTACTTCTCTTGTCTTTTTGTGCTTTATTCGCAAACACAAATTTACGTACGTACAGGGCCGGCCCAACATATTATGTGGCCTAAAGCGAATATTAAAATGAGGCCTTTAGTTTTTTTTTTTTTAAATAATAATTTTACAAAGGCACAGATTATCTATAATTATTTAAATAACAATAATAATATAACTAAATTATGAACTAAAAAAAAAGGCATTGCACTTTATTTTATGTCTATTTTATTGCATAAGTTTAACTCTAATTTAATGTTTGTTTTTTAGTTCAAAATATCTATATTGATTTTTTTAATTTAAGATTCAATATTCATATTGTATAATATTAAATTTAAGTTAAAAAAACAACTTTATTTTTAAGAGCACGTTTTTTTTTTTAAATTACATCAGGCCACAATTAGTTCAAAATTAAACAAACTATACTAATAGAGTATAATAGTAAAGCATTATTTTTCATAATAAAGAAAAGTTATGGGCCTTTTCTTTCAAATAAAAAAGGTGATGGCCTTCCAAAACAGTTAGAAAGGAGAAAATACAAAAAAAATCAACAAAAAATGCTGCTTGCATGATTTGAGCATGAGACCTCCTTTCAAAACTGCAAATGCGCGCCAACCGAGCTACATTTCTTCTATGATATTTTCGGACATGAGGCCTATATATTAATAAAACAAAAATTATTTGGAGGCCTAATAGACTTTAAAAAATTCGGTTTTTTGTGAGGCCTAAAGCCCTAACTTGGGCTGCTTGTAGCTTGGGCCGGCCCTGCGTACGTAAGACGTAGCTTATTGTCCAAGAATTAGGTAATCTCCCCGTTTACCAAGTCAACGGAACTTGGTTTATTCGATGTTTACCAATTACAGCTAATAACAAATTTAAAAATGTCTATTAGGTATCATAACATACTTTGATTTGGTTTGACTATATATATTTGAGATGAGATTTATAAGAGTGTGTTTGGATGAGAGATTCTAGAAATTTAAGGGATTTTAAATACTAGGCAATTCAATTAATGTCAATTGAATTCCCTTTATTTTCAAATTCCAGTGTTTGGATGAAGTGTTGAAATTCCATCAATTGTAAAATTATTTGTTTGGGTAATGTAATTGAATTTCCTTCATTTAATTTTATTTATTTTAATAAAATCGACCCTAAACCCAAAAATTGGCAGAAAACCGAAAAAATCGGTCAAAAACCATAAATCGGCTGAAAACCTAAAATCGACTATAAACCATAAAATCGGCCGAAAAACCTAAAATCGGCCAAAAACCATAAAATCGGCCGATAATCCGAAAAAAATTGGCCGAAAAAACTAAAATCGGCCAAAAACCCTAAAATCGACCGTAAACACAAAATCGGCTGAAAAACCTAAAATCGACCAAAAGCCCTAAAATCGACTATAAACTCTAAAATCGGCTGAAAACCCAAAAAATTAATCGAAAACCCAAAAATTGACCGTAAACCCAAAAAATCGACCGAAAAACCTAAAATCGGCAAAAAATCCAAAAATCGATTAAAACCCTAATATCGGCTGAAAAATAGGTGTATAGTCGATTTTAGGTTTTTCGGCCGATTTTGGGGTTTATAGCCGATTTCAGGATTTTGGGTCGATTTTAGGTTTTCAGACGAATTTTTTGGGTTCAGGGACGAATTTAGATTCTTCGGCCGATTTTTTGGATGTTGGCCGATTTTGGGTTTTCGGTCGATTTTTGGTTTTTCGGCCGATTTTTTGGGTTTTCGGCCGATTTTAGGATTTATAGTCGATTTTAGGTTTTTTTGCCGATTTTTCGGGTTTCCAGCCGATTTTAGGGTTTCAGACGATTTTTTGGGTTTTCGGTCGATTTTTGAATTTTTAGGTTTTCGGCCGATTTTAGGTTTTTTTTGCCGATTTTTCGGGTTTCCGGCCGATTTTAGGGTTTATAGTCGATTTTTTGGATTTTGGCCGATTTTAGATTTTCGGCCGATTTTTTGGGTTTTTGGTCGATTTTTGGTTTTTCGGCCGATTTTTTGGGTTTTCAGCTGATTTTAGGTTTATAGTCGATTTTTGGAATTTTGACCGATTTTAGGTTTTTCTGCCGATTTTTTGAGTGTTCAGCCGATTTTAGTGTTTATAGTCGATTTTTGGGCTTTTGGCCGATTTTAGGTTTTTTCTGCCGATTTTTTGGATTTTCGGCCGATTTAGCGTTTATCGTAGATTTTAAGTTTTTCAGCTAATTTTAGGTTTTACGATCAATTAGTAATTTTTAAAAGTTTATGGAGAAGAAGGAATTTCAAATTCTTTGGTTTTAGGTGTCATTTTGAAATTCTCTAAATTTAACTTGAACAAAATACTTCATAAATTTCCATCATTTTGAAAATTCTTCAAATTTTCATCCAAACAATGAAATTCATCTCAAATCATTTAAATTCCCTCAAAATATTACTTTACCTCAAAAAATTCTCTCATCCAAACACTCTCTAAGTTTTTGGGCAGATAGTGACTAGATGGACCACAATGATATTGTTTGGTTTGACTATATATATATATATATATATATATATATATATATATATATATATATATATATATATATATATATATATATATATATATATATATATACTCCCTCCGTCCCGATTTATAAGGGAAAAAAGACTCTTTTTTTGTCCCAAATTATAAGGAAATTTGTTGAAATTTAACCAATTTAATTTTGAAAATCTAAAATAGAACAACATTTGCTCTTTATTTTATTGTTTTACAATTTTTTATTTTGATTCTGTTTGGCAACATAAATTTGTTTATTGAGACAAATTTATCTGCACAACATTACTCTTTTATTTTACAATTTTGTACTTTGACCGTCTTTGGCAACATGAATTTTGAAGCCAAATCTTTTAAACAATGTTTGACTA
The DNA here is from genome assembly GCF_020283565.1 of Trifolium pratense. Lineage (NCBI taxonomy): Eukaryota > Viridiplantae > Streptophyta > Magnoliopsida > Fabales > Fabaceae > Trifolium > Trifolium pratense. The sequence continues at coordinate 56,627,211 of NC_060063.1, forward strand.
ATGAATCTCTATTGACATGTATTTTTTCTAAATTGCCATTGCTAGTTAATTTGGTCAATTAAGCTAATTGAGGAGCCGTTTTGTATCTTGTATTTTGAAAAAGAAAATGTTACTTTTATTTAAAGTATGTAATGTTCTATATATACATTTGGTTTTGGAATCTATAATATGCCTAGCTACTTTTCTACAAATGAAACAATATTTAAAGAGAATGGTAAAATATTCCAACGAAAAAGATTAGTATACTAGTAAAATATAATGTAATCAGATTAGCTCATGTACCAAAAAAAAAATGTACCATAAACTAACATTAACTAGAGATGTATGAATCACAAGATACTGATCAGACACGAAACGAATATTGACATGTCGATACCAATAATAAATTTAAGAAAATAATATTGTTCAATGTAATCATGAGTATCGGCATAGTGTCGGTGTCCGACACGGGGACACGCCTAATCTGCAGAGTGTTTGTGCTGCATACCTAAAATAGTAGTAAGAAATTACAAATACAAACATATAAATGAATCATAAACACTTCTCGGATTAGACGTGTTATCGTGTCCGACACATGTTGGTGTCATAGATGATACCGACACTTATAATTATATTGATTTAAGTTAATTTTTCAAATATTATTATCGTTGTTTATGTGTTAGAGAGTGTGTGTGTGTCTGATAGGGTTTTTTTTTGACAAATAAGTAAGTGGTAGTTTGGTTCAAGTAAAGACGAAAAATATAATTATATGGTCACAAGCTAAGCACAGGACAAATAGTGAGTATCCTTGATGGATCCATTCCACAACTATTATTTCTGTTTTAATATTGGTTAAATATAAAAACAATGATCAACAATATTTATAAAAAAAAACGAGCTTAACAACATTACTTTAATGACATTATCCACTCTTAAAATCAGGATCATATATTAATTTAACTACATATAAATTGCTTTAAGGAAAAATAGTAGTGACCAGAATCATTGATTATGAATTCTAAATTGAAAATTTGAAGACCATCAGAAGATTAAAAACAGAACTATCCACACTGGATTCATAAATCTCTTCTGCATCAATGGATTCATTTCACAACTATACTATTTTACTGATTTCTTGCACATAGAGAGATTCAGATTCCCTAATAGTATTGTGAAATGTTAACTCAATAAGTTTTGCAATCTCATTAAAGAAGAACAAGTTATGATGTAATAACACTCAGATCACTTACCCTATTGATGCAACAACAGTGGAGATAACAAAAACACGCAATGCAGTATCCACAATGTCTTGAAGTCAGCAGTCCTAATTTCTCTAACGTTTAAACTTAACAACAATACAGATGAAATAAATCCACATGCCGCCAATGATGATTGAAGTGATCGCAGAGATGATCCAAACCATCAAAACACACACAACAAAGTCAATGACCATGAAAATGACAAATCCTAGATCACTAGTGTGAGGCGTGTCTTCCTTTGCAACAGAGATTATCGGCATGACAAAACTGCAAAGTACAAGAATCAACAGCATTCTCATGTGAATGATGTCTTTCTTCAGAAAGACGTCGGCATAACCAAATATCTCCGCAGCGACAAAAGCTCCGACTGCCAAACATGGGAGAATGAATACCACAATCCTAAATTTTGTGCCAAAGACAGAATAAGTAACTTCCTCCTGAAAAAGAGTAACAAAAATTCGAAAAATTAAAACAACAGCAGCAAGACTAAAAATCAGAATTGTTTCCCAACAATATATTTGAAATTCTTTGACTTTTGCTTCTTAACCCTCATGCATATACAATAACACAACGCAACAATAACCAGCAACCATGCTACAAAAACAATGTTTTATAGTCCAGAAACACTACAAAATGACAGTTTATAAACACACTACATGTTGCGCTTACATCTGGTGTCTTCTTTTGCTTCATGTTGCGCATTTGGCTACAAAATAAAAAAATTAATCAGACACAAGGTAATAAAAACAAGTAATCATACAAAATTAAAAATAAAAAAAATATATTAATCAGGGCACAATGTAATAAAAAATTAAACATGCAAAAACACCTACCAATCGGTTCCAATAATTTAATGAGACACATAAATACCTCCATCCCATGCTACAATTACATCTACCTCAACTATATCAAGATAAACATTTATGAGGAACGTTCGTACCATTATATATCTACTTAACATATCGGTAACAATCTATGAAGCACAAACACCAATAATAATTTCTGAGAATGACATAATTCAATGTAGCGATGAGTGTTGGTGTCGAGTCCAAGTTGGACACGTAGTCAAATCGGAGGAGAGTTGATGTTTCTTATCATATATGTAACAGTTAAAAGAACAAAGGAACAACCACCAATCACCATGTTAAGACAATTTACATAATAATAATAATAATAATAATAATAATAATAATAATAATAATAATAATAATAATAATAATAATAATAATAATAATAATAGTACTATCTATCTATGAACACACAAACAACTAAAAACTCATCAAATTCATTCTTAATCCAAGAGGGAAACTAACAAAACGAAGGGGGAAAAACATCTAAAACCAACGAATTAGCTTACCCTAACCGCGACTTGTTTGCCTGAGGTGAGATCTGATCAGAAGAAATGTCTTTCCATTTCGAAATAATCACAATACAGACAGTAATAATCAATGGATTCTGGATGGTGTTTGCAAAGGCAGGAGAAGCCAAATCCATGATGAACACACAAGTCATAGAATCAACGATCATACTTGTTATAATCAGACCTATTCCGCCAGCATAATCAGGGCGGCGAGAATGAATGACATAATGAAATGTTAGACACAGATAACCGTTCAGCTCAAATATTGCATGATAGGACACTATTGTTTTGAAGAGTTAAGCATTGCTCGCTGACAACAAATTGGTGAGCATACAAAAAAATCTTAAGTGGAATCCTTGACAGTTGACTCCAATATGTATGATTTTCAAAATGTTTATCCATCGTTTACTTGGAATTAATACAACTTAAGTCGTCAATAATAGCAAAACTTAAAAAACAATTCTCCACCAATCATATAGGTAACAAACAATGAATGCACCCTGCTTCTTTTCAGACATGTTTCACTATACTCTTCGAATTTAGAAACTTGTTAACTGAACAAGTTGATGATGACACAGATCTGATGAGAAAAGTCTTTCCATCTCAGAACAATCACAGTGGAGATGGTAACAATCCATAAAATCCAGACGATTTTTTTTTGAAATGGAAAAAATCCAGATGATTTTTGCAGGAACAGTGGAAATAAAAAAGCATCAGCAATTCACAATTAGTAGAATAAACCATCAAACAAACTATAATGAGCATTATACCACCCGCATAACTAGTACGACGAGGGCCATATTTGTGTGATAAAATGTTAGCGAGTATTTGAATGATAAGAAAAGCATGTTTGAGAACCAATAAGATGACTTCATAGGGGTGTTTCTCATGAATAACAAACATGAGTGTTATGTAATATAGAAAGATAAACAGATATTGTTTGAACAAAAAATATGTGTTTGGTCAATAGCCATTGTAGAGGAGAGAGATATTGTGTGTAAAGAAATTTTGATTGTGAAATTGTTAAACGGAAGATTCTAGAAAGATAGTTTTTGCCAACGACTTGTAACAAAAAAAGGCGTTGTGGATTTATAGGAGAATGGGTGAGTAAGTGATTAGCTGGATAACGGTCTTCGTAATTCTAGAATGATCCCTCTTCTTTCAATTCTCGTGTGTGTGTTGGTGATTCCCATTCCCCTCCTTCAACGAGTGAGTTAGCTGGACCGAACATTGGTCTGGTTCAAAGTTCAATCGGTTGAGTTGGCCAATTCGGTTCAATTTTAATTATCTTGGTCTATAAAATTTGTAGATTACACAAAATTAAGATCGCGACTGTATCTAAGATATGATAAAGAGGAATAAATCTAAAACTGAGGCCTTAAAGCATATGAGGTTACATCGAATAAGCTATAAGCTCTTTTTGAAAAATTGTTATCAAACGGAGCTTTTTTAACCAAATAATCTTATAATTAAGCTATAAGTTATAAACTAGCTTATGTGTCTTACCAAATAGAGCCTTCATGTGGTGAAATTTTATTAAATTTCGCTATAATAAGCATTTCCCATTAACATAACAACTTCATAACTACTTCTAACTAACCGGTACTTAAACAGTTTTAACTTGCGTTGCAAGGTATTAAGTCTAATACCACCCTCCTGCAATCCGAAGCATGGATATTGAACAAGCCTAGTTTGGAAAGAGTACCGAAAGGGGGCAGATTCAAGCTGCTTGCTGAACAAGTCAGGCAATTGATTAATAGATGTTTTAAAATCAATTATTATGAGAAGGATCAATTGGCTCACGATGTTGCTTCACGTTCTTGACTCAATCACGAGCTCAATAACAAATCTTACGTATCATGTTCTTGTCATCACATTTTTTTATTTTTGCTAATTCAAAGGAAAAACATTACCGATCTATAAATAAAATTACACAAGAAGTTATATTTTTTAATTCACTTAAACGACTGATTGATTAGTTTGTACATGAACAAATATTCCTTTACCTACTATGATCCAAGGGTGTACTTTGTCAAATTAAAATTTAATCGCTACATATGACTGAAAACTATATATTTGGAATTATTTGCATATAGAAGTGACCCAATTATTGTAAAAAATATATTATTAGAACGCTAGCAAGATTTTCTTTTTTTGGTGGTATTTTGATTTTTCCGTGTAGGGGACGGTCATAAGCAAGTGGTAGTTTGACGAAAAATAAGAGAAAAAAGAATATGCACTGTCGTGTAAAATAATTTTACAGTGTTAACTAATAATATCAATCATGTTTTTCGCCACATCATTCCACTAAATCCCACTTTCTTAATATGATGTGGTAGAATACTTCATTTTTATTGGTTGTAGTGTAAAATTAATTTACACTGACAGTGCGTAGTCTTTAAACTCGAAAAATAATTATATGGTCACACATTTGAACACTCGTGCACAAATGCTAATTGAAATAGCGTCAGGAAAATAAGCTATAAGCTAGCTTATTGTGCTAACCAAACAGAGCCTAAAAGTAAAAATAAATAATTTTAAATTTATTATGACATTTAGTTAAGTATAATTTCAAATTAAAATTTCAAATTAAAATTTATGATAGTGGTAGAAGCTTTGCACAATAACAAATATGATAACTATCAGATATGTTTTTAATACATACTCGCTTATAATAATATAATAAGATAAATAACATGGGGATATCACATGGCAAGCTAGGAATTTACATTTATTCGAAGGAATCGATACGAACGAGGAAGACATCATTAATAGGGCTCACAATTGCTTAATATAGTTCGACCTAGGGAAGGCATGATAAAGGTTAATAGCGATGCTAGCCTGGCGACGGAAGGCTACTGGGGGTTAGGAGCGATTTACTGGGACGAACACGGACAGATCCTTGTGGCAGCGACCCGGGGTAGTACCGGTATGGTGGATCCGACGTTAGCAGAGGCGCAAGCAATGTACAACGTGATGTTGCTAGCTGCTGAGTGTTGTTTTCGGCAAGTTTCCTTTGAGAGTTAACTGTCTTCAATTGATTAAAGCAGTTACTGATGATAAGGAGGATTCTAGATCTTATTTTGGTAACATTGTAAAGGGAATTAAGTGTAATAGAGATTTGTTTAGGGTCTGTAACTTTTCTCATACGGGTAGGGGTGGAAACCGTGTGGCACATGCACTGGCAAAACTAGCTACTCAAGAGCCCAATCTAGTGTGGATTGAGGATGTTCCTGCCAATATTGTACAACTATCTGTTTTGGATCTAACCCATTAATATACTAGTACCAATTTTATTTAAGAAAAAAAATAGTTTATAACTTAAGCTAAATTTTAAGTTAAAAAACAACTTTAACTTCTTCTTTAAAGTTCTTATTTTTAATATTAATAAAGTAGCTTACATACTCAAAAAAAAGACGGGCCAAACGGTACCGTGCAACAAGCTTTTGAGCCACCAAAAGATGATGTTGATTGAAAATCTAAAATAGAACAACATTGGCTCTTTATTATATTTTGTTACAATTTTTTATTTTGATTCTGTTTAGCAACATAAATTGTTGAGACAAATTTATTTGCACAATTCGTTTATTTTACAATTTTGTACTTTAACTCTCTTTGGCAACATGAATGTTGAAGCCAAATTTTTTAAACAATTTTTGACTATTGAATCGCTATTGACCTGTATTTTTCCTGTTGAAGAGTCATTGTTGAGGTAACTTAGTTTTGCATTATAGAGTTTATGAAAAAAGATACTATAGAGGGTTGAAATTTTTTTGCAGCTATTGAAGACTCTTGAGGTGGAGTATCTAACAAAGGCTTGGTGGTGTGTAGCTAGTTTTCTCTTTTTGATTAAAAGACTATGGTTGAACAAAAAGTTTACCATGGCTTCTACTCAATATAGAAGATGCTACTTTAATGTTGACGGGAGCTTATTGGGCTCGCCGCAAACTACGGGTTTCGGTGGACTGATTCGTAATAATGCCTGCGCGTTTCTTGAGGGTTTTTATGGTACTGTGAGTCGGTCAAACATTCTTTATGCTGAGATCATGACAGTGTTACATGGTCTGGAATTATGCTGGAATAAGGCGTTCCGTGATGTTGTATGCTTCTCTGACTCTCTGCTTACTGTCAAGTTGATAAAGGAGGGTGTCTCAAACTGTCATAGTTTGGCAAATGAGGTTCACATAATTCGGCAATTATTAGGAAGAGATTGGAGGGTGCTGATTGACCATACTCTTCGGGAAGGCAACAAGTGTGTAGACATTTTGGCTAATTGGGAGCTTCAGCGAATTCTCCTCTAGTGTTGTTAACAGTTCCCCCTACCGAGTTGCTCAACCTTATTGACGCTGAAGCTAGGGGTGTGATTTTTATTAGGGAGTAGTCCCTTTTGTTTTGTTTTTCTCTCTTTTTCTCTCTTGTAACCAAAAAAAGATGAACAAAAAGAAAGGAAAATTTTGCCAATTCTTGAAATAGTGAAAACAAAGAACCGTTTAGTATATATTATGACATTTGACCAAAGTTTTGTCTTTCACTATTTTACTTTTGAGTGTCTTGTAATTTTTGTATATGTATAATTTTTTGTATTTCACTAATTTCTTGCACATAGGGGTTCAGATTCACTAATACTATTTAGGAATTTTAACTCAAATTAGCAATCTCATTATTATAGCTCAAATTTTCCGCACATATATATTTGCACCATATTACTCATTACCATTTTTATAAATTATTCTGCATTCACTTGGAGCATCTCCAATGCCGCGAGAACTTCATCATTTCTTTTGATTTCTTGTATATAGATCAAGGAATTGAGAAAATGAATTGCAAAACAGAGAAAATGAATTCATTATTGATTGATTGAGTAAAATGAATACAATCACTTGAATTTATACAAGTGTGTGACCAATGTATCGAATGGATTGGAACAAAGTATAAAACTAACTAAATTAACATAACAGCTTCATAACTATTTCTAACTAACCGGTACTTAAGCAGTTTTAACTTGCGTTGCAAGGTATTGAGTCTAATACCACTCCTCCCGCAAGCCGGCACATGGACATTGAACAACCTTGTTTGGAAAGAAGTACCGAAAGGGAGCAGATTCAAGTTGCTTGCTGAACAAGTCAGGTAATTGATTAATAGATGTCTTAAAATCATTTATCAGACACGTCACGAACCATATTCAAGGTTTGAAAAAATTGTAAGCCTTTGTGAGTGAGATGAGTGTATTTGCAATGCCACAAATAAGGAAGATCTTGTGTTGTAGTGCTGAAACATATGTTTCTGTCTTTACTTGAGTTCTAGCAATCAAAACTAACATTGTGTTTGAAGTCACTTTGATCTATAGGATCAACCCTTTCATCAAACTTGACATAGTGGCCAAAACTTGTCACATTTGTAGCATTGAATAGTGGCTTAGAATGGGGTGGAGATTAAGCAGAGGTACTTTACCACTCTATTCTTCGCCATTTAAAATATTTCTCATTCCCATTTCCCGCTTCACGGATAATTCTTCCCACATCCCTATCTTCGTGGATCTTTACAATTCTCGTGAGGATTCATCAACCTTAAAAAAAGATTAAATGTCTATTATTATCAATCAAACTAGTTGTAAAAAAATAAAATAAAGTTTAATCATAAAATAAATACAAAAATTAAGATATTATTATGAGTTTTCTGACAATAATACACATCATATATAAATAAATTTATACACATATTAATTGTGTGGAAATATATTTAAAAATTATAAATTACTTAAATATAACATTTAAAACTTGACAGAAAAAATCCATTTATAAATGTTATTTTAATTGATAAAATGTTTGAAGACGGGGCTTCCGCCGAGCGGAGGATGAAATCTCGTCCCCAAATCTCTCTCGAGGAGGACTTTCTCCTCCATTCCCATTCCACAAGGAAAAATTCTCCACCTTCGAATCCTCAAACAGGACAATCACCACGGAGAATATTTTTGTCTTCCTCGCCGTCTGCTCCCTATTCCATAGGAATAATCTTCACTCACCGATGTACTTGATTTGATAAACTTTTGTTCCTTATTTGTACTTTGTAGCTCATCAAACAATAAGTCTATTCGAGTGTTTAGACTCTTCAATTGAAACAACAACATAAATAAACTTTTCAATCATAGTTCTAAGGATATATATTTTTTTTCTTCAAGTAGCATAGTGACTAAAAAATCCACCTAAAAAGATGAATAAATAGAGTGTCCCTGGTTCGAACTCGGGTCCTACACATATAATGCGATGTCCCTACCAACTAAGTTAAGCTCACGGGAACGGTTCTAAAGATATTTTACTATGATAATAATTTATTCCATATCTTATCCATTGCTCTTCATCCGACCAATTTATTGTTAGTAAAATCATTATTTTCTAATGAGCTCAATAACAAATCTTACATATCATGTTCTTGTCATTTTTTTTATTTTTGCTAATTCAAAGGAAAAACATTCCATTACCTATCTATAAATACAATTACACAAGTTATATTTTTTAATTCACTTAAACGACTGATTAGTGTGGCATGAACAAATATTCCTTTACCTACTATGATCCAAGGGTGTACCACAATTCATGTATTTGTAATCCATTTACCTATATATACTTTGTCAAAGTAGAAGAATATAATCGGCTACATACGACTGAAAACTATACATATCATTTTTTTTTTCACTTTCTATTTTTTTTCAATCATGTGGGTGATCAAATTGAGTGTTCAAATGCTTATGACCATATAAGATTTTTTCGTAGTAAAACATATAAACACTTTAAGTAAGAGAATTCACACATTGCATAGATTTTCTGATGAAAATTTGTGATCATGGTAGAAGCTTTGCACAATAATATTTTTTCTAAAATTAAAAGATTAAAGTTAAAAAAAGACTTACCAACAAAAACTAAGTATAATTAAAACACCCGATCTCCTATAATATTATGAACTATAATATTACAGGGGATCAATTTTAATTTTAACTATAATATGTTTGTTGTAAAATTTATCTACATTATTTTTTCTAGATTCGAATCATGATCTATACATATATAATATAATATTTTTATCGACCGAAAGATATTTATAAGACAACTTTATCTAATTAAATGTAGTATACTCATTCATATAGTATAAAACAAAAGACAAGATACTCTATCAAAAAAACAAAAGACAAGATTCATACAAATATTTTTTTTGTTAAAATAAAATAGGAAACAAATTATTAATCAATCAATTAAATAACAACAAATTATTAATCAATTAAATAGGAAACACAAAATGAAAAAATAAATAAATTGGAAGATGTGTTCAAGTGTTAAGTGAATAGGTGTCACAAAAACCGCAATCTCTCCTTAAAAAACCTACCTCCTTCTTTTTCTGTACTTTTGACCAACCTTAACCTTAACCTTCACATTAACATCTCTCTTACCTCTTCCACTTTCTCTCTCTAAAACTTTCTCTCTCCTCCACATTTTCCCAATTTCTGCTTCTTCTGTTCTCTCATCACTCTCTTCTTCACCTTCTTCTCTTCTCCCTCCCCTTCTTCTTCTCTCTCTCTCTCTCTCTCTCACACTACTGTCATCATCTCATTCCAACAAAACCCTAATTTCACTCTTTTAAGGTACTTCTTCACTCTCTTCTCAAAAATTCATTTTTTACTTTCTTAATTTCATTTTTGTGAAATTTTTTCAATTGGGTTTTTAATTAACGCTGTTTATGGATCTGGGTCATTGGATTTGCAGGGAAATTTGAAAACAGGAAGAAAAAAATTTGATCTTTCTTCTTTTGTGTTGTTGTGAAAAACTGTGATTTTTGAAGGATTATTATAGGATTGGTATATATGTCCTTCAATCAATCAAAAACCGAAAAGAACGACGCCGTTTATCGAAAATCTGGGCGATCGTCTAGCTTTAATCAGCAGAGAGGTCCCTCAGGTGCTTATGGAAGGGGCAGCGGCGGGCCTGCACCGTCACTCTCCTCTAACAAGAGGTCAGTTTGGGTTTTAATTGAATTATTATGATTATTGTTTTGTTGTTTTGATTCTTGATGGATTAGGAAATTGGGTGTTGCTTTGTAGAATTTGTGTGTATTTTGTAGGGTACTGGAATAGATAGTAAGTTATTCAATCAACTTCAAAAGTGAATGTTGTTCTTGTAATAGGGACTTGAGGGAGTAATAGAATCACTTTTATAGTCTTTCTTTTATGGAATCAATGGATGAAGTTCACACTATAGATCAAGATAAAATGATTGAATATACCTATGTGACATAGGGTATTGCTAGCATATATCACAAATAGAAATTTGGTCTTGAAAAAAACAGTTTTTAACTTTTTCCATAATTGAATACACAATTTCCAATACAAAGTTTCTATGTTTAGTTCACTAAGAAGTGTCTTTAGGGCAAATGTTAGAATTTGCCTTAGACAAATTACATAAATCTGTAAAAACTACTATTTTGGTTTTTTAACAGAGTTATAATATCCTTGTTTTGTTGCATGTAGTTTGGTTTGATGATTTTATAATTTGTTAACTCCATTATTAGTAGTGTGATCTCTCTCTCTCTCTCTCTCTCTCTCTCTCCCCTATGTTCCTATTTTATTGATTATTTGTGTTGCGTGTTCCAGTTTTAACAAGAAGTCTAATAATGCACAAGGTGGGCAATATAGGGTAAACCCTTCCCCAGTGAATTCAACAGACTCAAACAATGCTCCTGCTGGTCGAGGCATACATAATGGTACTCACGTGCAACCACAATTGCATGGTAAGCTTTAACGTGAGTTTTTATTTTATTTCGGAAAATGTCTGATAATTCTCTTCATCGGTTTTTGGTGTCTGGTAACTCTGGTTATGCTGTTTATTAGAAGTTTACTGCAACTGAACAATGTGGAAGATCCTTTCCTCTTTATACTGGAAGAATATGCAAATAATGTTTGTGTTTGGTAAATTATGGTTTTGTTTGTTTATGTAATTCATTAGTTTACGTGGTAGGATAGGAGCATCTGATGGGCCGGTTGCAAAGGCATCTGAATCAACAGCGCAGAGGAGCCCTAAAGTTGTTCCAAATGCACCAACTTCTCAATCTCCCCCTGTTGTGAGCTCTGATACAACCGCTCCTACAAGCCCTGCTAAGGGTATGTTAGTCTTGTAGGTTTTTGTTGTGGTACATCAGGCGTAGATTGGCTCCTAGTTTTTTGTTACTTGTAGATTGGCTAACATGAATTTGTGTTGGCAATTGACTTGTTTTTCGTTAGTTGTTTTTTGTTTGCTTTGACTGTGATAGTCAAGTAATCTGAATATTTATACCTGTCCCAGGAGATGCATCAAAGGCGTTCCCTTTTCAGTTTGGATCAATTGTTCCTGGCTTTATGAACGGGGTGGCAGTAAGTTCTGACATCATTGCTAAATGTTTGGTTTTATGTGTTCCATTGAATTTCTAGGTGAGTAACTGATCATGTTCATATAATATGCAGATTCCTCCTCGTACAAGCTCAGCTCCTCCTAATTTAGACGAACAGAAGCATGCTCAGGTATTCACTTCTATTATTTTTGTCACTTTCTCCTTGATGTCCGACTGTCCGTACTTCTGTATAGTTATTAGATAGAGTTATTGCCACTAATAACCAATGCTTCCAAATCAATGATATAAATAGACACTGTATTTGAAATAAAATTACCAATGCTTCCGACTGTCCGTACCTCTTAATGTGTTTTCACTTTTCATAGCAAGTTTTTACCTGATTTCTGTTTTCTTAAACTTTCAGGCCCATCATGACTCTGTTAGATCCGCTGTGCCTTCAGTGCCAATACCTCCTGTTCCGAAGCAGCAGCAACCACCTAGGAATGATGCAGGTGTAACTGACAAATCTAATGCCAGGGAGACTCATCTGGGGGCTAAGGCTAAAAAGGATCCTCAGGTGCCAGTTTTGACCCCAGCAAGCCAGACACAGAAGCCTTCTGTTGTTCCCGTAACTGGGATTTCAATGTCAACACCATTTCAGCAGCCACAGGCACCTTTACAGTTTGGTGGTCCTAATCCACAGATTCAATCTCAGGGGATGCCCTCGACACCCCTCCATATTCCTCTACCAATGCCTATACCAATTGGAAATGTTCCACAAGTGCAACAGCCGGTTTTTGTTCCAGGTCTTCAGCATCATCCAATGCACCCTCATGGGATCATGCATTCAGGCCATAACATAAGTTTCACTCATCAAATGGGTCATCAGTTGCCTCATCAATTGGGCAACATGGGCATTGGCATGGGCCCTCAATATCCCCAGCAGCAAGGTGGAAAATTTACTGGTCCTCGAAAAACTACTCCCGTCAAGATAACTCATCCTGATACACATGAAGAACTGAGGCTTGATAAAAGGACAGATGGATATTCAGATGGTGGGTCATCTGGTGCTAGGTCGCATCCTAATGTACCTTCTCAATCTCAACCTGTTAAATCCATTGCCACTTCTCAGCCTACGAATTATTATCCTTCCAGCTCATATGGTTCCAATTCTCCTTATTATCAACCTAATTCTCTTCCATTAACAAGTAGCCAGATAACTCCCAATGCTCAGCCACCAATATTTAATTATCCTGTGAACAATGGTCCACAAAATGTGGCTTTCATGAATTCGCCGTCTCTTAATTCTCAGCCTGTTAATAAAGTCAGCACTCCTATTCCTCGCATTGCTGAACCCCCCACTGTAGAACGTTCTCGTGAAGTACCTAATGTGATATCATCAGCTCCAACGGGGGTGGCTTCTGTGACTATTAAACCAAGCGGTGTGTCGGCTGTTGCGGAGTCATCATTGACTAATTCTAGTATATGTGGTGTTCAAAATAACGAGACTCCCAGTTCAGCAGCATCTTGCGATACTAGCTCCCCTTTACCACAAAAAGGATCTGAAACATTCTCGGAAATCTCTACAGGAAAATCTAAATCTTCTGAGGATTCTTCAGTTTTGAGTTCGTTGCCAAAACAAGCTGCTGCATCTGTTGTCGGTGCCGAGAAGCTTACGATGCCACCTTCTTCAGCAGTCACTGTGGATTCTGTTTCAGTTGTGACTAATAATGAAGCCAGCATGAGGGAACCTATTAGCGGGTCCAACTCTTTAAAGGATAACCAGAAGAAACCTGGGAAACAAGGTCAATCATCTCAAGATCAGGTATAGATTGAGTTATTTTTCACACACAATGTTGGTTCTTGGTATGATTGAATTTTTAGTTTATGTACTTCTTGACTTTTTCTGCAGGACTCTGTGCAATCTCCTCGAGCGGCAAATGTGACGTCTGGAGCTGTTGAAAGTGGTATATCGGATACTAAGGTTTCCACACCTGTAGGAAGTGAAACAAACCATTCTTCTGCAGATCTTCCCATATCTGAAGGATCTATTGCTAAAGCGGCTGATAGTTTGAGCGATCATAAGCATGATAAGATAGATGAATCATCTGAAGGTAAGTATTATTATAAAATGATGAACGTCCTCTTGATAAATTCCAAAAAAATTAAATATGAAACTACACTTTACACAAACTGGAATGAGTACGGGTACAAGATTTTTGGAAAAGCTAAGGTACATGTACATTAATAAATATACAAAGAAATGTCTTCCATAAATATAACATTTAACAAAAAATATACAAGAAAGTGTCATTCATAGGTTACTACATCACGTCAAAATTGAGTTGGGAAATAAATATACATAATCAATAAAATTATGATAGAAATAGGATATTTACTTAACAGGAGTGTGATAAATGTTGTTTATATAGTAAAAATTTGGCGGAAATATATAATAGGTAAAGTATCCACAAGTACCAAACGATTACCGGGTACCGGTATGACATGAATTTTGGAGACCTATGCTTCAGAGACTTTAAAACAATACAGAGAGGACAGGATGAATCTGCTAGTTTTAAGTCAGAAGGTGAAAGGACAAATGATTATTTAGGCGCATCTATCTCTACTGCATTGGATTTTAGTGACATCGCTTTAGGAAGAAATCATAGTGTAGTTACTAATGGATATTTTTATTGAAATTTTGACATCAGATCTGCAGTCTGCTGATGTACCAGAAACAACAAAGGAAATTAATGACAGTGCAGAGAATGCTTGCAGCGACTCAATGTCTCTTTCAGCGTCAGGTATCAAGGATAGACCAAATTTAGAAGCAAATAAAGCAAAAGTTACATCTAAAGGGAAGAAGAAAAGAAAAGAGATTCTCCAGAAAGCAGATGCTGCCGGGTCAACTTATGATCTTTATAATGCATACAAAGGACCTGAGGAAAAGAAAGAAACTGTGTTAATTTCAGAGAGCACAGAAAATGAATCTACATCTGAAGGTTTAAAGCAGTTATCTCCAGATTCTGCTCAGTTAGATTCTCCTGCAAGTGAGAAATGTGGTCACAATAAAGCCGAACCTGATGACTGGGAGGATGCAGCTGACATGTCTACACCAAAACTTGGAGTTGATGTTAAATCTCAGCAGGTTATTGATGGAATTGGAAGTACCGCAAAAAAGTACTCACGCGATTTTCTTTTGAAATTCGCAGAGCAATGCATTACTCTTCCTGAAGGTTTTGAAATTACGGCAGACATTGCTGACCCTTTGATGAGTTTCAATAATTCTCGTGATTCACATCCTAGTCCTGGCAGAACTGACAGGTCAAGGATGGAACGCCGTGTGAATGTTGTGGCTGAGGAAGATAGATGGAATAAAGGTGCCAATGCTTTTCATTCTGGGCGTGGTTTGGATGGTATTGGTAGTAATAGCGGTCGGCACGGTCAAGGAAGAAATTTTGGTGTTTTAAGAAATCCAGGTGGACAGGTATCCCCTCAGATGGCTGGGGGTATCCTTTCTGGACCAATGCAATCTGGGGGAAATCAGGGTGGAATGCAAAGAAATAGCCCTGACGGGGAGAGGTGGCAGCGTTCTACTAGCTTCCAGCAGAGGGGTTTAATTCCCTCACCTCAGTCTCCCTTACAGATGATGCACAGGGCCGAGAAAAAGTATGAAGTAGGTAAAGTCTCAGATGCGGAAGAGGCAAAGCAGAGGCAGCTGAAGGCTATCTTGAACAAACTAACTCCTCAGAATTTTGATAGACTTTTTGAACAGGTAAAAGCAGTTAATATTGACAATGCAGTCACTCTCACTGGTGTCATCTCACAAATCTTCGAGAAGGCTCTGATGGAGCCTACCTTCTGTGAAATGTATGCCAACTTCTGCTCCCATCTGGCTACTGAGTTGCCTGATTTGAGTGTGGACAATGAAAAGATAACTTTCAAAAGGTTATTATTAAACAAATGCCAGGAGGAATTTGAGAGGGGTGAAAGAGAACAAGAAGAGGCAAATAAGGCTGATGAGGGTGAGGTGAAGCTATCAAATGAAGAAAGGGAGCTGAGAAGAACCAAGGCAAGAAGGCGCATGTTAGGAAACATAAGATTGATTGGAGAACTATATAAGAAGAAAATGTTGACAGAGAGGATAATGCACGAGTGTATCAAGAAGTTACTAGGTCAGTGTCAGGATCCCGACGAGGAAGATGTTGAAGCTTTGTGCAAGCTCATGAGTACTATTGGGGAGATGATTGATCATCCCAAAGCGAAGGAACATATGGATGTATATTTTGAAAGGCTGAGAGTATTATCAAACAACATGAATTTATCTTCTAGGGTGAGGTTTATGTTGAAGGATGTAATTGATTTGAGAAGGAATAGATGGCAGCAAAGGAGAAAAGTCGATGGTCCAAAGAAGATTGAGGAGGTACACAGGGATGCTGTGCAAGAGAGGCAGGCTCAAGCTCAAGTTGGTAGGATGGGTCGTGGTATGGGAAACAATCAATCTGCAAGAAGGATGGATTTTGGTGCTAGAGGATCATCTATGTTGTCTCCTCCTGCTCAGATGGGTGGACCGCGTGGGCTGCCTACACAAGCACGGGGATATGGTTTACAGGATGCTCGTTTTGAAGAAAGGCAATCTTATGAGCCTAGGCCCTTGTCAGTTAATTTCCCTCAAAGACCCTTGGGTAATGATTCTATAACATTGGTACCCCAAGGTGGTCTTGCTAGGGGAATGTCCATTAGAGGATCAACAGCTTCTCATTTGTCAATACCTGATGTGCATTCTAGCCACGGAGACCCTCACAGAATGGCAGGAGGTATTAATGGTTATAGTAATTCATCTGAGCGCACACCGTACGGCTCAAGGGAGGATCTTGCATCAAGATATATTTCAGACAGATCTTCAAGTCTAGCTGGATATGATCATTCAAGTGCTCCAGGGCATAATATAAACTATGGTAACAGAGACTTAAGGAATGATGATCGGAATCTCGACAGGCCTGTTACAACTCCACCTCACACTCAGTTGCAAGGGCCAATTGTCTCCCAAAATGCTTCTTCAGAGAATGCTTGGCCAGAGGAACAACTACGGAACATGTCCTTGTCAACAATCAGAGAATACTACAGGTACCATTCTGTCTTTGTGGTGTGTATATCTTTCCGGTTACAGCTTTTGTTTATTACATTTAATTTAATCTCATGACAGTTGAGAGACACAAATGTTTATTACAGTTTATTTAGCCATTTAATTGCATTTAGGATTAGGATTTTATCATTATTTTGATACAGCTTTATACCATCTCATTAGTGAGTCTGCTGGTGCCAATTATAATAATCTTCCATTCTTTTATCAATCTTTCTTTTAGAATAAATCATCAATTTAGTCCGTAAACTATCATCGTCTCTTGAATTTAGTCCATAAACTATATAAATATGATAAATAATCCTTAGTATATGAAATCGGTCAACTTAATCCCTAAAGTATATATGAAAATCCATCAATTTAGTCTTTAACATCTTGACAGATTTTATATACTGTAGGGAATACTTATTATATTATATAGTTTATGGACTAAATTGATGGATTATTCTTTCTTTTAATTGTTTATACTACAAGTTGTAGTTGTTTGATTTCGGGGAACAAACTTGCCGCTTTATTTTTGTAACCCTATAGTTTAAACAAAAATAGCTCATGATTTGATTAAGTTCAATTCTTCATAGCTTTTAATATTATGATTAATTCCCAAACCACTCCAAACGCCTAATTTCCAGCCATGATGTTCAACACAAAATGATATCCTGTGAGAATGGGATTTTAGAGTGATCAGGGTCTGCAACATCAGTCGTTTGCGTGATATATCTTTTTTTAGAAAACAGCAAGCAAATTTTAAAGAGTTAAATGGAGTTTTCTCCTGGTCTGTTTTTTTCTTCCCTGTTCTTTGGAGTACTGAATTTCGCTTTCTTAACTTATGAACATCATAGTAATGGCCGGAAACTGTAAAATGTCCACACATTTTGAATAGGGAAAGGAGATATACAGGATGTTCTTGCTCTTTGCACTGTATTTATTGACACCGACTGACACATATACTGCATACACACATAAAAGTCTTTAGTATTTACATAGTTGTATACTTGTATTACTATTTAGAATGTACATAGTTGTATACTTGTATTAGTTGAGATCGTCAAGGAGTTAATCTTCTTCACCATGCATGTACTATTCTGCTGTCAAAATTTAACTTCTATAAATACACATGCATGTGTGGGATACAAGAATTAACAGATGAAGCAGTGGCACATTCTTTAATGTAGCGTGCTAGAGGGAGACCTTTTTTTTTGCTTTTAACTTCCTTTGAGTGGCACGTGCATTAAAGAATGTGCTACTGCTTCATCTGTTAATTCTTTAATTCTTTTAACATACTCGGTATCATTCTTTAAGTTGATTTTGCTGAATTTCATTCTAAAACAATGATACCGAGTATGTTGTTCTTCAACTGCCAAGGCTTATTTGAGTGTCAGCCAAGTGCCAAGCCTTGTCTAGTGCATGTCCATGCAAATAATAAATAGTATTAATAGAATTCCTGTTTGATACAAGTCTAACGAGTGTCATACATACGGCATTGGAAAACTGTTTGACATTGACTCCGATACCTCAGAAAATAGACATACATGTGCTTCATGGGACTGGTTATTGATGAGAACCAAGTTAAGTTCCATAAGTATGCTGATGCCAGCAGATGTGTTTTCTGTTTCTTTGTTAAGTTTTTAGGTTGAATTGTCTTTTGCTTCCGTAGTGTTGCATGGCAGCCTTATTTCCCAGTTTATCTTGTGTGTAATATTATCTGACTGAAATTTATGTAATTTTCAGTGCTAGAGATGTAAATGAAGTTGCTCAATGCATCAGAGATTTGAACTCTCCAGCCTTTCACCCTTCCATGGTTTCTGTATGGGTCTTGGACTCATATGAGAGAAAGGACACTGAAAGAGATCTTTTAGCCAAACTGCTTGTCAAACTTGGGAAATCTCAGGATGGCCTATTAAGTCAAACTCAGCTTAACGAAGGGTAAGATTTATTTCACGATATAATAACTAGATGGAGAATACTTTGAGTTTAATGGTGATGCACTGTGGCTGCAAATTAATTTTACTCCGACATCCAATAAAATCATCTCGCCACATAAGCCCACTTTGTAACCACTATAACTTCTGCATACTTGATTTTCATTGGATGTCAGTGTAAACTATGCCCCTTTACTCAGTACTTTGATTGTGAAAACACTTATCATGTTGTTTTTGTCTTTTCCATATATGTTGGCCAGGTTCGTGAAAGTTCTCAGTAATTTGGAGGATGATGTTAATGATGCCCCTAAGGCACCAGAGTTTCTTGGCTGTATTTTTGCAGAACTTATAATAGAGAGTATAGTCAGTTTGAATGAGATTGGCCAAGTAATACATGATGGTGGAGACCCGCCAGGCAGTCTCTTAGAAGTTGGACTTGCAGCTGACGTCCTCGGAAGCACCTTGGAGGCAATAAAACATGAGAAAGGCGACACTGTTCTAAGTGAGATTCAAACAGGCTCAAACTTGCGGTTGGAGACTTTCCGACCACCTAATACTTCTACTACATCAAGGAAGTTGGAGAAGTTTATTTAGATGATAGTTATGCTCAATGTATGCTTTTTACATACATATAAGGGGAAATGATTTTGGGTTAGACTCAACTTGCGGAGATGATTTTCTCAGTGAGATGGGTGGGTAGAATGATATATATTATGGTATCTTTTGTCTTAATTGTTATTTCTCCTATATCTTCACTGCAATTGTAAAAGGCTCAATTAATCGTCAGAATTTTTTAGGCTCAAGTTACTATGTTTGGTTGATTATGGCCTTCTATTTATTTCTTTGTAGATAGATATAATGGTTCAAATAGAAATTGTATGAATCTGTTCCAATAAAACACATCACTGAGTGAAAACAATAGTTGAAGTGTGTTAACTGAATTATTCAAGGCCTAACATAAGTGCTTATAACCACTTTGAAAATTATTAGAATTTAATATTGACTGGGTGTATATAGTCAAAGTTCTCCACGTTCTTAAGTTAACCTTTTCAGTTGAATACTTCCAAAAGTGCTTATAAAAAGAGACTGAATTAAAATGTCTATTTTAAATCTTTTCTAAATTCCTTCATTGATAGAAGGCATTGACTTTTAAGGACATGCTCACACTTTCAATAAACTAATCCATCCCTGGACTAACAAAATATACTTCTTGTAGTTTCTTTCTGTTTTATAGGGTAAACGAAGGAAACAATTTTCTTGCTGTAAATGCATCAACACAGTTATAGCATCAGCTATTTGATTTCAATCAATAGTCAAAATTATTTTAGTGCATGTGTAATCTAAACCGTCCGATGTAAAATTAATGACCGAGATTGATTACAACGTGTAACCACATTCTTTTGTTACTATAGCAAATCCGGATCCCAAAACGAATTATACCATCAATATAAAATAAGCCAACAATAATAATTAGCTCATAACCTGTACATATATATAAAGGAAAAGGGTTTTACTAGGCCATGTACATAATTTACAAAATGATGAAAAGTGAGATACACTTTGTGCACATTCTTTTGTTATTAATTCTTTCTCCATTAATTTGTGTTAATAGTGCAAACTTTGTGCTGATTCATGGTGGAAGCCATGGAGCATGGTGTTGGTATAAGGTTGCAACTATGCTTAAATCAACTGGTCATAATGTTACAACTATTGAATTAGCTGCTTCTGGTATCAATCAAATACAAGTTCAAGATATTCATTCAATTTCAAAATATTATAAACCTTTGATGGTATTTATGGAATCTCTTCCTCCAAATGAAAAAGTGATTCTTGTTGGTCATAGTCTTGGTGGGGTTTCTACATCTGTTGCTATGGAAAAATTCCCACAAAAAATTTCAGTTGCAGTTTTTGTTACAGCATATGTGCTTAGTCAAAATCTAACATACCCTGCTCTTCTTCAAGAGGTAGTTTCCTTAACTTATTTTATTTTTTTAAAACAATCTATAGTCCAACTTGCCTGTGATCACAATGTTATTTTAGCGAGTTAAATAGGGCGGACCTACTAGAGGTACAGGGTTAATTTTTTTTTTTTTACTCTTTTCATCTAAAGTTACATGTTAAACGGTTCGATTCTGTAGTCTCAACCCAATGTCGTACCTGTAAATATATTTACCGTTATGCATTATGCATAAGTCAATGTCTTATTATTATATGTAAAATCAACTTCTATGTAAATAGATTTAATTTAAATTAGTTACTACATCTTGTAGCAAGCTAGAAGGAATGGTTCTTTAATGGACACAAATTTTTTCTTTTTTGATGGACCAAATAAACCTGCAACTGCTAGACTAATTGGACCTAAATTCATGGCATCCAAGATGTATCAATTATCACCACCTAAGGTATATATAAAAAATTTCATATGAATTTTAGTACTATTTAAATTTTTAATGTGATTTTGCAAGTTAATGAAAGTAACACCAAATTAAAATGTGTAGGATTTGACCCTTGCATTGTCCCTAGTGAGACCTGTACCAATTTATAAAGATGTTGAACTATTGTTGAAGGAAACAAAAGTAACCAATCATAGAAATGGAAGAGTACCTAAAGTTTCTAAGCCATCTTGCATCATCTATGGTTTTCTAAACTACTTCATGTACTTGTATGCAGGAATATACCAATTATGCATATTTGTAGACATAACAAAGCTTTGATACACAGAAACAAAGCATGTAAATCTCAATAACATACTGATCATTCACACATTAGACCTTTTAACTCATGAAATCCATCCCTGCTATATATCCATCACACTTGAATTTGGTCCTTTCAATGTTCCTCCATGTTTAATACACCAAACTCATCTTTTTGGTAAACATATCTACCACATTGGAACAAAATCAAGTGGATATCCTCATACTCAATTTCATAAAGAGTGATGTGAGTGGTAAAATTCACATGAGTTTCACCCGATTAGAAAGTGTTAAAAAGAATGCTAACGAATGCTACAATGGTAAGGAATGCTAATAAAGGTGTGTTGATATTATTCAACAAGAATTTTTTGTTTGATTAAACTTGTATAATGGATTATTAAGAATGCTAATAAACTTCTGTTCAAGAATGTAAATGTTAATATATATGGATCATGCTATTTGAAAATAAGAAATATAAAGAGATAATTTTGAGGGATGACCAATTGAATTCTACCGTACAATCCTTGTCCTATATAATTGCTATGACATACGGTGAACAGGTGGACAGGTATCCCCTCAATTTGCTGGGGTTATCCTTTCTGGACCAATGCAATCTGTGGGAAATCAGGGTGGAATGCAAAGAAATAGCCCTGACGGGGAGAGGTGGCAGCATTCTACTAGCTTCCGGAAGAGGGGTTTAAGTCCTTCACCTAAGTCACCCTTACAGATCATGCACAGGGCCGAGAAAAAGTATGACGTAGGTAAAGTCTCGGATGCAGAAGAGGCAAATCAGAGGCAGCTGAAGGCTATCTTGAACAAACTAACTCCTCAGAATTTTGATAGACTTTTTGAACAGGTAAAAGCAGTTAATATTGACAATGCAGTCACTCATCTCACAAATTTTCGAGAAGGCTCTGATGCAGCCTACCTTCTGTGAAATGTATGCTAATTTCTGCTCCCATCTGGCTACTGAGTTGCCTGATTTGAATGTGGACAATGAAGAAACACAAAATATGTAACTTGACTAACCTGAATAGGAAAAGTTGTCAAACTCAAGAGTCCAAGTAAACTTGTGGAGCTTTTGTAGACTCGACTAGTAAACTTGCTAGCAAAATTGAGAGTTCACTGATTTTATTTGTTTACTTGAACTCCGTTTTTATAATCCAAAATTGAACTCGTACGAGTTTAACAATTAAAAACAACCATGTATATGTTCTTAGGTGTAACGAGGCCTTCGCTTTCAGCATCTTTAATCATGATCCATGTTATCCAAAGTGATCTGAAAAAAAAAGGTTATATTAGTCATGATCCATGTTTGTTATGCCTTCTCCAATGCTCCTCAGCCACAGGAACCTATCATCCATGGCCCAAACACATGAAATTCCTTCCCCAGTGCCCTTTTATTCAAGGTTTAACCAGAGACTGAACGCCTGTCATCTTGGTCGGTGGCCCAGTCGGCATCACTGTAGGCACGGTGGGATAGAGGGTACCCGGCTACAGCAGGTTGAAGAAGTAAACCATGGTGGAGCGACCCCTTGAGGTACCGTAATATGTGTTTAACAGCTTTCCAATGAGACTCTAGAGGATTGGCCATAACCTGTGCTACTTTGTTAACACTGAAGGCAGTGTCTGGCCTGTTCAAGGTAGCATATTGGAGTGCACCGACGATGGATCTATACAATGTAGCATTAGACATAGTGTCGGTACCAAACCGACTGAGGCGAAAACTGCTTACCATCGGAGATCCTATACCATTAGAGTCTTCCATTTTGGCCTTGCATAGTAAATCAGAGATGTATTTGGACTGGTTAATTAGCAGTGCACCAGAGGCTTAGTGTTTGACTTGCAGGCCTAAAAAATAGTCTAGTTGAATCCTTTGGAAACCAAACCACTATATCCCATCAAGGTAACGAACTCTGAAGTAAAAATTCCATTCAGGATGGCCTGAAGAATTCAAATTAAATGCTGGTATCCCAAAACTATTGTTCATCACATAAGACTGAACATCTTCAGGTTCAGCAATTCCTTTCAAGTAGTCACACAATTCACCATTTGGATCTATACACTTGTGCAGAAGACCAAATCCCAACTTCAAATCTCTCTAAGCAGAATTTCATAAACTCTTCACTAAATGGCCTCTTAAAAACTAAATCACAATTTACAGTATAAACAACATCATTAAGTATATGATAAAAAGAAATCCTCAAATATCAGGAATGTATAATGTGTTTGAATTGAAATAATGAATAAAGATTACTTACTGAGAAAGTTATAAGATCTGTAATGATCGGTTCGAGATTTGGGAAGTGCTTCCTTATCATGAACATAAACTTTGTGAAGTAGAAAGCCTTTAAGGTTCATAACAAGCAACTTCTTCTTCTTTGGTACAAGATTCAACTTCTCAACAGAAAGCTCCAATTCAATGAGGATATTGAGTAATACCTCACACCGGAAATCATTAAACTACAACTCATACCAAGTTATCAACAATATAGACAGTCTATACTCACTTGAATATCATGTAATTGAGGTCTACTCACTTTCGTATACGCGCGCGAGGAGTAAAAATATGAAGGTATGACGAGTCTTGAATTTCTAAGGCATCTTGCATCTATGGTTTTCTAAACTAATTGTCCATATAGTATACTTGTATGCAGGAATATACCAATTAGGCATAAAAATGTTTGATACACAAAAAAAGCATGTAAAACTCAATAACATGTTCATCATTCACACATCAGACCTGTTGAATTTAGTCCTTTCAATGTTCCTCCATGTTTAATACACCAAACTCATCTTTTTGGTAAACATATCTACCACATTGGAACAAAACCAAGTGGATATCCTCATACTCAATTTTATAAAGAGTGATGTGAGTTGTAAAATTCACATGAGTTTCACCCGATTAGAAAGTGTTAAAAAGAATGCTAAGGAATGCTACAATGGTAAGGAATGCTAATAAAGGTGTGTTGATATTATTCATCAAGAATTTTTTGTTTGGTTAAACTTGTATAATGAATTATAAAGAATGCTAATAAACTTCTGTTCAAGAATTAATGTAAATGTTCATATATATATCAATCATCGATGTGTTCGGGTTTTCTTGATGTCCACCTTCAAGGAAAAGGACTTTTAAGTCTGACTTTTGTATAATTATGCAGAAAATATTTGTATATGCGAGGAGTACAAATATGAAGGTATGACGAGTCTTGAATTTCTAAGGCATCTTGCAGGAATATACTTCTGTTCAAGAATGTAAATGTTCATATATATATATATATATATAGATCATGCTATTTGACAATAAGAAATATAAAGAGATAAGTTTGCTAATTTTGGTTCTCTTTGCCATTGTTGTACCCCTCCGAGTTTAGATTCATCTTACATGTTTTGTTGTAACCGCTTCTTATACATCAAATCATATTTGCAAAACCGTTTCATGACGAGGCATTTTAGCATACCATGGAAAGTATTGATATACCAATAATAAGCAAGAAACGAGGCACTAGAAATAGCGCCACATCGGCCAAAAGATGTTGTTTGTTGGTCTTTATAAACTACAAAATGCTATATTAAAAAGTGATGATGTTGGGAATGTGAAAATATTAAATTGTTTGACGTTCCCTGCATAGTTTTTTTGTTTCACTTTATAACAAAGCTAGTTTCTTAATCTATCTTGAAACTATTAAATCATAATGATATATGGTGTTTACTTCCACACAAATGTTGAAAAATGATTATCCATTTCTTTCTTAAAATTATGAAAATGTTGAGTTCACATTTCAAAGATAAATAAACTTGAAGATTAGAGCATATAAACCATTAAGACTGATATATTGTAGAAAACTTCAAAACAAAATAAAACTAGTTTGAGAATCTTAATAGATCAATCATCGATATGTTTGGGTTTTCTCGATGACTAACTTCAAGGAAAAGGACTTTTAAGTATGACTTTTGTATAATTATGCAGAAAATATTTGTATATGCGAGGATTAAAAATATGAAGGTATGATTAGTCTTGAATTTCTAAGGCATCTGGCATCATCTATATATGGTTTTCTAAACTAATTGTCCATATATAGTATACTTGCATGCAGGAATATACCAATTATGCATACTTATAAATCTCAATAATATGTTCATCATTCACACATCAGACCTTTAACTCGCGAAATCCCCCTACTATACTTCATACTTGAATTTAGCCCTTCGTCCTATGCTGGTGCTACTACATAGACTTACCACCTTAGTTTATCTCCAATCAATCCGTTCTGCACAAAGGTTGATGAGACTCATTTTTAAGCATGACTTTTGTATAGTTATGCAGAAAATATTTGTATACACGAGGAGAAAATATTGAAGGTATATAAGTCTTGAATTTCTAAGCCATCTTGTATCATCTATACTTCTATGCAGTAATATACCAATTATGCATACTTTTGCAGACCCTTTTTATAATCTATAGTTGAACTCGTAAGAGTTTAATCATGCTCCATGTTATCCGAAGTGAGAAAAAGAGCTTATATATTCGTCATGATCCTGATCCTTTTGGTAAAACCTAGACCAAATCTAGTGGCTTAACGAGGATCAAACTTAAAACATTATGCATACTACCAAAATTCCTCATCTTGCATCATCTATGGTTTTCTAAACTAATTGTTCATGTACTTGTATGCAGGAATATACCAATTATGCATATTTGTAGACATAACAAAGCTTTGATACACAGAAAGCAACAAAGCATGTAAATCTCAATAACATACTGATCATTCACACATTAGACCTTTTAACTCATGAAATCCATCCCTGCTATATATCCATCACACTTGAATTTGGTCCTTTCAATGTTCCTCCATATTTAATACACCAAACTCATCTTTTTGGTAAACATATCTACCACATTGGAACAAAATCAAGTGGATATCCTCATACTCAATTTCATAAAGAGTGATGTGAGTGGTAAAATTCACATGAGTTTCACCCGATTAGAAAGTGTTAAAAAGAATGCTAAGGAATGCTACAATGGTAAGGAATGCTAATAAAGGTGTGTTGATATTATTCAACAAGAATTTTTTGTTTGATTAAACTTGTATAATGGATTCTAAAGAATGCTAATAAACTTCTGTTCAAGAATGTAAATGTTCATATATATGGATCATGCTATTTGAAAATAAGAAATATAAAGAGATAATTTTGAGGGATGACCAATTGAATTCTACCGTACAATCCTTGTCCTATATAATTGCTATGACATACGGTGAACAGGTGGACAGGTATCCCCTCAATTTGCTGGGGGTATCCTTTCTGGACCAATGCAATCTGTGGGAAATCAGGGTGGAATGCAAAGAAATAGCCCTGACGGGGAGAGGTGGCAGCGTTCTACTAGCTTCCGGAAGAGGGGTTTAAGTCCTTCACCTAAGTCACCCTTACAGATCATGCACAGGGCCGGGAAAAAGTACGACGTAGGTAAAGTCTCGGATGCAGAAGAGGCAAAGCAGAGGCAGCTGAAGGCTGTCTTGAACAAACTAACTCCTCAGAATTTTGATAGACTTTTTGAACAGGTAAAAGCAGTTAATATTGACAATGCAGTCATCTCACAAATCTTCGAGAAGGCTCTGATGCAGCCTACCTTCTGTGAAATGTATGCTAATTTCTGCTCCCATCTGGCTACTGAGTTGCCTGATTTGAGTGTGGACAATGAAGAAACACCAAATATGTAACTTGACTAACCTGAATAGGAAAAGTTGTCAAACTCAAGAGTCCAAGTAAACTTGTGGAGCTTTTGTAGACTCGACTAGCAAAATTTAGAGTTCGCTGATTTTATTTGTTTGCTTGAACTCCGTTTTTATAATCCAAAATTGAACTCGTACGAGTTTAACAGTTAAAAACAACCATGTATATGTTCTTAGGTGTAACAAGGCCTCCGTTTTCAGCATCTTTAATCATGATCCATGTTATCCAAAGTGATCAGAAAAAAAAAGCTTATATTAGTCATGATCCATGTTTGTTATGCCTTCTCCAATGCTCCTCAGCCACAGGAACCTATCATCCATGGCCCAAACACATGAAATTCCTTCTCCAGTGCCATTTTATTCAAGGTTTAACCAGAGACTGAACGCCTGTCATCTTGGTCGGTGGCCCAGTCGTCATCACTGTAGGCACGGAGGGATAGAGGGTACCCGGCTACAGCAGGTTGAAGAAGTAAACCATTGTGGAGCGACCCCCTTGAGGTACCGTAATATGTGTTTGACAGATTTCGAATGAGACTCTAGAGGATTGGCCATAACCTGTGCTACTTTGTTAACACTGAAGGCAATGTCTGGCCTTGTCAAGGTGGCATATTGGAGTGCACCGACGATGGATCTATACAATGTAGCATCAGACGTAGTGTTGGTACCAAACCGACTGAGGCGACAACTTCTTACCATTGGAGATCCTATACCATTAGAGTCTTCCATTTTGGCCTTGCATAGTAAATCAGAGATGTATTTGGACTGGTTAATAAGCAGTGCACCAGAGGGTAAGTGTTTGACTTGCAGGCCTAAAAAATAGTCTAGTTGAATCCTTTGGAAACCAAACCACTATATCCCATCAAGGTAACGAACTCTGAAGTAAAAGTTCCATTCAGGATGGCCTGAAGAATTCAAATTAAATGCTGGTATCCCAAAACCATTGTTCTTCACATAAGAATGAACATCTTCAGCTTCAGCAACTCCTTTCAAGTACTCACACAATTCACCATTTGGATCTATACACTTGTGCAGAAGACCAAATCCCAACTTCGAATCTCTCTAAGCAGAATTTCATAAACTCTTCACTAAATGGCCTCTTAAAAACTAAATCACAATTTACAGTATAAACAACATCATTAAGTATATGATAAAAAGAAATCCTCAAATATCAGGAATGTATAATGTGTTTGAACTGAAATAATGAATAAAGATTACTTACTGAGAAAGTTATAAGATCTGTAATGATCGGTTCGAGATTTGGGAAGTGCTTCCTTATCATGAACATAAACTTTGTGAAGTAGAAAGCCTTTAAGGTTCATAACAAGCAACTTCTTCTTCTTTTGTATAAGATTCAACTTCTCAACAGAAAGCTCCAATTCAATGAGGATATTGAGTAATACCTCACACCGGAAATCATTAAACTACAACTCATACCAAGTTATCAACAATATAGACAGTCTATACTCACTTGAATATCATGTAATTGAGGTCTACTCACTTTTGTATAATTATGCAGAAAATATTTGTATACGCGCGCGAGGAGTAAAAATATGAAGGTATGATGAGTCTTGAATTTCTAAGGCATCTTGCATCTATGGTTTTCTAAACTAATTGTCCATATAGTATACTTGTATGCAGGAATATACCAATTAGGCATAAAAAATGTTTGATACACATAAAAAAAGCATGTGAAACTCAATAACATGTTCATCATTCACACATCAGACCTGTTGAATTTAGTCCTTTCAATGTTCCTCCATGTTTAATACACCAAACTCATCTTTTTGGTAAACATATCTACCACATTGGAACAAAACCAAGTGGATATCCTCATACTCAATTTTATAAAGAGTGATGTGAGTTGTAAAATTCACATCAGTTTCACCCGATTAGAAAGTGTTAAAAAGAATGCTAAGGAATGCTACAATGGTAAGGAATGCTAATAAAGGTGTGTTGATATTATTCATCAAGAATTTTTTGTTTGATTAAACTTGTATAATGAATTATAAAGAGTGCTAATAAACTTCTGTTCAAGAATTAATGTAAATGTTCATATATATATATCAATCATCGATGTGTTCGGGTTTTCTTGATGTCCACCTTCAAGGAAAAGGAGTTTTAAGTCTGACTTTTGTATAATTATGCAGAAAATATTTGTATATGCGAGGAGTACAAATATGAAGGTATGACGAGTCTTGAATTTCTAAGGCATCTTGCAGGAATATACTTCTGTTCAAGAATGTAAATGTTCATATATATATATATATATAGATCATGCTATTTGAAAATAAGAAATATAAAGAGATAAGTTTGCTAATTTTGGTTCTCTTTGCCATTGTTGTACCCCTCCAAGTTTAGATTCATCTTACATGTTTTGTTGTAACCGCTTCTTATACATCAAATCATATTTGCAAAACCGTTTCATGACGAGGCATTTTAGCATACGATGGAAAGTATTGATATACCAATAATAAGCAAGAAACGAGGCACTAGAAATAGCGCCACATCGGCCAAAAGATGTTGTTTGTTGGTCTTTATAAACTACAAAATGCTATATTAAAAAGTGATGATGTTGGGAATGTGAAAATATTAAATTGTTTGACGTTCCCTGCATAGTTTTTTTGTTTCACTTTATAACAAAGCTAGTTTCTTAATCTATCTTGAAACTATTAAATCATAATGATATATGGTGTTTACTTCCACACAAATGTTGAAAAATGATTATCCATTTCTTTCTTAAAATTATGAAAATGTTGAGTTCACATTTCAAAGATAAATAAACTTGAAGATTAGAGCATATAAACCATTAAGACTGATATATTGTAGAAAACTTCAAAACAAAATAAAACTAGTTTGAGAATCTTAATAGATCAATCATCGATATGTTTGGGTTTTCTCGATGACTAACTTCAAGGAAAAGGACTTTTAAGTATGACTTTTGTATAATTATGCAGAAAATATTTGTATATGCGAGGATTAAAAATATGAAGGTATGATTAGTCTTGAATTTCTAAGGCATCTGGCATCATCTATATATGGTTTTCTAAACTAATTGTCCATATATAGTATACTTGCATGCAGGAATATACCAATTATGCATACTTATAAATCTCAATAATATGTTCATCATTCACACATCAGACCTTTAACTCGCGAAATCCCCCTACTATACTTCATACTTGAATTTAGCCCTTTGTCCTATGCTGGTGCTACTACATAGACTTACCACCTTAGTTTATCTCCAATCAATCCGTTCTGCACAAAGGTTGATGAGACTCATTTTTAAGCATGACTTTTGTATAGTTATGCAGAAAATATTTGTATACACGAGGAGAAAATATTGAAGGTATATAAGTCTTGAATTTCTAAGCCATCTTGTATCATCTATACTTCTATGCAGTAATATACCAATTATGCATACTTTTGCAGACATAAATCTTTGTAAATCTCAATAACATGTTGAACATGAAATCTCCCTGATATCATACATTTAACAATGTCTAACTTATAACCTTCCTAGGAAAAGTTGTCAAACTACAGAGTCTGAGTAAACTCGTGATCGAGGCTTTTAAATTTGTAGACTTGACTTGTAAATTCGCTAGTAAAACTGCAAGTTCGTTGATTTTATTGTTTACTTGACCTCCTTTTTATAATCTATAGTTGAACACGTAAGAGTTTAATCATGCTCCATGTTATCCAAAGTGAGAAAAAAAAGAGCTTATTCGTCATGATCCTGATCCTTTTGGTAAAACCTAGACCAAATCTAGTGGCTTAACGAGGATCAAACTTAAAACATTATGGATACTACCAAAATTCCTCATCTTGCATCATCTATGGTTTTCTAAACTAATTGTTCATGTACTTGTATGCAGGAATATACCAATTATGCATATTTGTAGACATAACAAAGGTTTGATACACAGAAACAAAGCATGTAAATCTCAATAACATACTGATTGTTCTTTCTTTTAATTAGATTAACAAAACATAGTCTTTTCTGTTACACAAGAACTAGAAAGAATACACCAAGAAAGCATAACAACGTAACTAATTAAGCATAGCATAACACATTAATAACACACATGATTCCAACCTATAATTATCACAAGTACTTCAGTAACTGCTTCTCTTTCCCTTTCTCCCAACCCTCTCATACTCATTCTTCTTGTTCCCTCTTTCTTTCAACAGCTCTTGTCCTGGGCCTATATATCAGTAGCCACGGCCTTATCAATATTAGTCTCACAATTTAGATTCGCCCATTAAGCTGACACCTCGTCTAGAATGTCTCGATATTCATCAATAACTTCAGCAATTACTTTGTCATGGTGCTCGATATTAAAGAATTAAAATATGCACATACCAACTAAATTTGTGTAACTTGTGTCAAAAGCAATGCTAAAGGCTTGATTTTCAATTGCATTGTTTATTTATTTATTTTAAAACGGTCAATATATTAGTAATCTGTATTGATAGTTTTGCTATAAGTGTGAGAACCAAAATTTAACCTCTCTAAATCCCACAAAAAAAATAAAAAAATCTAACCTCTCTATTAAAACCCTAAAATTAAATAGTAAGACACATATACCAACAAAATCTCAATCACATCAACCAAAATCTACACTAAATTTGATCACAATGGCCTTCTTTTGCCACTTCCCCGGCTTCCTCGCACAACCTTCATGACCTCTGTGGCGTGCCACACCTTACCGGACCATAGACACTGCTCATTAGCTTCACCCGGTTAGCATTCGGTATTCATACTTATCTTAAGTATCTTTTAACAAAAATTAGAGTGTAATTTAGATCTAGGCTCAAGATGAACCCAAACCAACCTTATGCATCAAAGGTTAAATTAAAACTACCTACACCTAAACTTATTGTATACATTTTTCCTTCGAACATAATTCAGAATTATGCAGTCTGAATGAATTATGCAGCATGTAGAGATGGATAGTGTGATTTGATGGTCTTGATAATTTAACAACAGAGGATTTACAAATGTGGATGATTAAGAGAAGTGGTCCATTTGTTAAGCTGAAAGTGATTAAGGATTCTGATTACATGATCATGTTCTTCTCTATTCAAAACGAAAATATGAATACTTACCTTAGCACTATAGAATCATTATCCATTTCTTAATATATTTGTTAAAATTATGAAAATGTCAAAACAAATGTTGACTTCATATTTCAAATATAAATAAGCTTGAAGGATTAGAGCATATAAACCATGACTGATATATTGTACAAAACTTCAAAACAAAATACAACTCGTTTGAGAAGCTTAATAGATCGATCATCGATGTGTTCGGGTTTTCTCGATGGCCAACTTCAAGGAAAGGGACTTTGTATAGTTATGCAGAAAATATTTGTATACACGAGGAGAAAAAATATGAAGGTATTTCTATGCCATCTTGTATCATCTATGGTTTTCTAAACTAATTGTCCAATCTAGTATACTTGTATGCATGAATATACCAATTATGCATACTTGTAGGCATAAATAATCTTTGATTCACACATCAGACCTTTCAATGTCCTCCTGGCTTGATTGCTTAGTAACTAAAATTATAGAACAATCTTGTAGGCTCAACAAGAACAGTTTTTTCAACCATTATTCAAAAAGATTAAACAACTTACTCAAGAGTCCAAGTAAACTCGTGGAGCTTTTGTAGACTCGACTAGTAAACATTCTAGCAAAATTGAGAGTTCACTGATTTTATTTGTTTACTTGAATCGTTTTTATAATCCAAAATTAAACTCGTACGAGTTTAGTTAAGAGTTTAATTAAGATTTCACTGATTTCACTGATTTTATCCTCAGATATTTACTTCATACCTGCCATCATGGTTTGCTGCTTCAACCTTCTACTGCAGTAAGCAAGTTCCCCATCCGGGCCAATAGTGATTCTGACTGGGTCAGTGACATGGATGATAGGCATTCTACCATTGGGTCTTGTGTATTTTTTGGCCCAAATCTCGTCTCTTGGAGTGCTAAGAAATAAATATTGGTTGCTCGCTCTAGTGCAGAAGCTGAGTATCGTGGACTAGCTCACACTACCTTGAGCTCATGTGGATCCAATCTTTTCTTCTGGACCTCAAGATTCCCATTCACATTCCAGTTCTCCTATGTCACAATGTTAGTGCTGTTCTCATCGCTCACAATCCTGTGTTACATGCGCGTACTAAGCACCTTGATCTTGACATCCACTTTGTACGAGAGAAGGTTGTAGCTAAGGATCTTCTCATCCAGCATGAAGTTCAACACAAAATGATTTCCTGCTTGTTGCACTGTATTCGTGGATACCGACACATGCACACATAAAAGTATGCAGTATGTACAAGTTGTATTAGTTGAGATTGTCAAGGAGTTAATCTTCTTGACCATGCATGTATGATTCTGCTGTCAAATGTTAACTTTTATAAATACACACATGCCAGTGTGGGATACAAGAATTAACAGATGAAACAGTGGCATTCTTTTAATGTAGCATACTAGAGGGCGACCTTTCTTTGGGTTTTAACTTCCTTTAATGTTTTAAGTTGATTTTTCTGAATTTTATTCTAAAACAAAATGATATCATTATCGAGTGCATGCCAATTGCCAAGGCTTATTTTAGTGTCAGCCAAGTCTAATAAATAGTTTCAATAGAATTCCTGTCTGATACAAGTCTAACGAGTGTCATACTTATGGTGTTGGAAAACTGTTTGACATACATGTGCTTCATGGGACTGGTTACTGATGAGAACCTATGTTGCACGGCTACTCCGTTTTAGACAGAGTACCGGTACCGAGTACCGGTACGCGTATGGTACTCTTATGGTACGTACCCTCAAAGTATCGAGTTTTTTTTTTTGATTTTCCATGCGGGTACACGTGTGGTACTTCCGGGGTACGCGCGTGGTACTCTCAGGTACACATGTGGTACATATTTCATCAAAAACTATTCTCATTTTTCTTTTTTTTTGCAACACTTTCCAATCCTATTCATTTTTTATATGTTTATTTTTTTTAATAAAGATTCACTTTAATTTAAAATTAGAATCGATTCAGTCTCCTAATTTCCTAAACGTGTAAACCACAATATAACTACTTTTAAAGTTTCCTATTTTTTATGTTTAATTATTTGTTTTAGGAATATAATTTTATTATTTTAACTATATAACTATATTAAAAAAAATTATACGAGTGTACCCTACCTTAGTTTTTTTAAAAATGTTGTACCACATACCGGTACCAGTATACCGGATACCGGTACCGTACCCGCACCTATGCAACATAAACTGACTTGAGCGTCGGAGTGTCTGCAGGTACAAAATCCCCTCTGTTTCACCGAGGGCATCAACGGATTAACGCCGGCGCAGTCGTCCTTTTTTATCAGGTAAGATCAGTAAGTGATATTGATGATCATTTTTTTTTTTGGTATAACATTGATGATCATTTTACTATAGTTTTATAGTGTATTTTAACTATATCATATTATGCATTCAAGTCACATTGATGGTCATTTTACAAATGTCCATCAAGGTATTTAAAGTGTAACTAAAATCACGCTGAGATTCAAACTATTGCTAACCAAATGAATTATCAAGACGTTACTTATTACACAAATTAATTATCATCATTGTGTTATTTTACACATTTGTCCTTTATTACGTTCATGCTTCGGATGGTCCTTCGTCAATCTCTGTGAAACTGGTTCTTAATCACTCCAATTATCAAGCTTGGGCGCGATCTATGAAACGTGCCCTTCGCGGTAAGAATAAATTCGATCTCTGCAAGGAAAGATTGCTGCAGTTTTTATTGAACCTATCCAAGGAGAAGGTGTAATTTACAGTGCTACGAAAGAATTTCTACGGTCTCTTTGTAATGCTTCTGATGAAGCTGGGACACTTCTCGTGTTTGATGAGCTAGGTATCCACGAGCAAATATTTGTGATTTTTTCAAACATAAAATTTTGCTTACGTAACTTGCAAATAAATAAATCCGGTTTTCATTTTAAATATTCTTTTAGTCTCGGTATGATGGATGAGAAAAGATTGTCCAATATCTGGATAACATCATCACTTGTAACTTTCAGTTCATTTGATTATTATTGTTCATTGAACAATTGTGAGGATGAAACTGTGTAGCTCCGACACTTTAGATTGAGGGCGTGTTTAGTGTCCAACCAATACGATATTGGCACAATTAGTTACATTCAATTACTTCATCTTTTTCAAAATATTATTAGTGTTGATGTGTCGGTGTTGGTATCGTATTTAGTGTATGTGCTCGTTCTTCGCAGGGATGAAATATATTGTCTAGTATCATGATTCGTGACAAATTGCAGCAGTCATTTTTTGAAGCGTGTTTATTTATAACTTTGTATTTAGTTATTCCTTTTGGTTGTTAATATTATTCTATCAATTCAACTAGCATACGTTTTTTGTGATTCTGTAGGTTCAATGCGGTTTAGGACGATCAGGGTTTCTTTGGGCTCACGAGGCATACGGTGTCTTTCCAGACATGATGACCCTTGCGAAGCCTCTTGCCGGAGGCCTACCTATTGGGGCAGTACTAGTGACAGAGAGAGTTGCTTCTTCCATAAACTACGGCGACCACGGAAGCACTTTTGCTGGAAATCCTCTTGTTTGTAATGTTGCTATCAAAACCAGCTTTCATGTCTGTGGTATCTAACAAGGGACTCTACTTCAAAGAATTACTTAAGAAGAAGCTAGGTAGCAACCGACACGTGAAAGAAATCCGCGGTCTTGGACTAATTATAGGAATTGATTTAGATGTACCTGCTTCACCGCTCGTAGATGCGTGTCGAAATTCTGGCCTTTTAGTATTAACCGCCGGGAAGGGAAACATCGTCAGGCTTGTTCCACCGTTGATCATAACGGAGAAGGAGCTTGAACAAGCTGCTGAAATTCTGTGCTAAAATTTACCAAGCTCCGTTAGGCCTGGCAATAGGGTGGGCGACGACGTGTTTTCCATTCTGCGTCCTCGAACTTGATGGAGTTCGGGTTTCTCCGTATCCGTTTCCAATCTTCGAAAGGGGTAAAAAATAGAACCCCACCCCATATTTGATGGGGTTCAAATATCCCCGCCCCGCCTCATCCGGTATAAACTTGTATTGTTATTGTTGTACTCTTTTATGTTCAAAATTACGTCGTTTCAATAATTTGATTTTTTTTTTAAAACCAAACAATAAATGAAATGATTTATTTAAGGCTCAACTTAAAATTAAAATAAATAAACATGGGTGGGAATGTTTATTTTTTAGGTACCCACAACTAACTTGTAACAAACTTTAAAGATTACCTAAAAAAACAATCAACAAACACCATAACAAAGTTACATGACCTCATTAATTCATGTATACAAGATATTATAAAAAAAATTCACTGTGGAATTTATACTGCAAAGTAGGGAAATGACACAAATAAATGCTATAAATTTCCAAAATCTTTTCGAGTCTTCTTCATCAACACTACTAATCACTTGCCAGTTATGGTCCACCGTGAAACCGATCATATGCACCCATAAGATCAAAATGATGATAGCAGCCGTCTTCGAAACAAGGCCCGATGCTATAACCGATACCACACTCGTAAACAACAGCATGTATAAGACATAAAAGATGCTATTGTTAACAGGGTGGTTTAATGTAGAACCACCTATCGCTAATTGAAAAAATAAAACATAAACGAAGAGCAAAACTGTCAAGCCGGGGTAATGTTCTTCATCAACAACTGATGTTGCCTTTACTGTAGGGAACATAATCACTGTCACACATAAAACCATTGAGAGCAAGCCTACTTCCCCGATCCTGTCTTTGTCGCTTCGATACATAATTATAATTAAGAGAATATTAACGAAATTCTAGCCACCGAACTATTTAAAAAAAGTGGTTAAAGAAATTAAAAGCTCAAAAGAATTGTAGAATTGCAGAGGGTAAATTGTTGAGTACCTTTTTGGTTTAATTGGATGAGAGGTATTAGGTTTTTCAATCATAATCACTTTATCTTCCATCCTTTTTTCACCATTGCTACAACAAATGAGTTATAACCATGAGATACATAATAAAAACAACACAAAATAAAGTAGCATAAGTGAGGGTAAATTAAATGAATTAAAGATGTAAAATACCTTTGATTGATTGGATTAGAGGACTTTGGATTAGAGGACTTAGCTTCTACCATTATAGTGGGACAGAGCTTTCAGAACATTAAAATATACTACTATAATAATAATTATAAAATGGTACTATTAGTATTAACAAGTCTTATATTAACAAGGATTCACCAAAATTGGAGTATGTGTCCTCAAATTACCAAAATTGAAGAATTCAAGGCAGGCACACATGGCATATGTGATCCTTAAATGAAGGAAATGAGAAGAGAAAATGTGCT
The DNA here is from genome assembly GCF_020283565.1 of Trifolium pratense. Lineage (NCBI taxonomy): Eukaryota > Viridiplantae > Streptophyta > Magnoliopsida > Fabales > Fabaceae > Trifolium > Trifolium pratense. The sequence continues at coordinate 56,665,046 of NC_060063.1, forward strand.
AACAGAATTATTCCTCATCATCTTATAAGAGGCAATGTAAATAAAAAAGATTATATTCTAGTAGGACTCTACAAAAAATATGAAAAGGTTAATTTTTAAAAAATAAAATAAAAAGGGCAAAAAAAAAAATTCTAGTGTCTTTGTTAAAAAACAGTTTGAAAGGTTCAATATAAAGTGCCTAAGCTTAAGAAAAAAATATAAAGTGAACCAAAAATAATACCATCAATATGAAGACTTGATTATTATGAAAAAAAAAAAAGACTTGATTGATGAGTTTGCTTTAAAAAAAATACTAGAATGGAGATTTTTTAAGTAGGTAAAAATTATTTTAATATTATTAATTATAATATGAATATTATGTTAGTTACATTGATGAGATGACTATGTTTATGTTATTAATCCTTATTTAATTTTTAAAAATAATTTCATCTAAAATAGTAATTTAAATAATAGTGTTGAGGAGGGTGTGTTAAAAAGTATCACATCATATGTGAAATTATCTAAATATGAGTTAATAAGTAAGAGGGGGTGGGAAGGGGTGTATTAAGAAAAAAAGTATATTGAGATGACATTTATTCAGGTATAGTCAAGGGCGGCCATTGACATGTACAAGATGTGCTATGCAGTCGAGTCTCATTTTTTGGGACTTAAAAAATTATATTGTAGTCGGGCCTCCAAATAGTCGAGACTGACAACCCATCATCTAATGCTAGCTAGTGGTGCCAAATAATGATTTACTGTTTTAGAAATATAATAAAAAAATTACTCACCCTAAAAATATCCATTTACATAAAAAATCTATTGTTCATATAATATTAAAAATGTTCTTGTTCATATAAATTTTTTAAAATCTTTTTTTCATCTCCCCACTGTTGTGTGTTTGGGCCTTTTGTTGTGTAAAGCTCAATTGTTTGTATGTGTACTTAGGCTCATTCTTGCCTATATAAGGATGTAATGTGTGTAATATCAATGTGAATGATCATTTTACCATACCATTACAAGTGGTATCAGTTTTTTGCCCAAGATCCAGGACCCAGCCCGGTTTCGCAAAACCATTCCCAAAGTTCGTTATAACGGTTGAAACCACTGTAATCGTCGTTTTCTTTCTTTCTTGCTTCGTTCAAACGCCGACGAAAACTTTCCACGTGCTTTCTCTGGTGATTCAGGCGCTGTTATCCCTGTTCTTAATTGATCAACAATGGCAGAAATTCAACTTTTCTCAAACCTATAATTCCAAAGTTCGAAGGTTTCTACGATCATTGGGCAATGTTAATGGAGAATTTGTTCCGATCAAATGAATACTAGAACTTGATCAAGGATGGTGTGACAATTGCTCCGCCCAATGCAACAGCAGAACAAACTCGTGTGGCTCATGAAAGCAAGATTACAGATATGAAGATAAAGAATTATTTGTTCCAGTCAATAAATCGTTCAATTTTAGAAACAATTATGTCCAAAGGAAACCTCAAAGGAGATCTAGGATTCATTGAAGTTGAAGTATCATGGTTCAATAAAGGTGAAGTGTGCACAGCTTCAAGCATTGCACAAAGAATCACAAAGTATCACTTTCTTAATCTCCGCAATTTCTCGATGGAGTTTTATAATTAGGGACATATGTAGTATATAATGAGATGACATTTATTAGGATATGTTTGTATTTAATTTATTTTTGAGCTTATAAAAATAAATAAATTTTTATGTTAATTCATAAAATTTCATTAACAAAAATTGTATCTTTATAAGTTATTTTTTCTATAAACTATTTTAAACGCGGTGATTTTTGGATGTTTTTAATAATATTTATATTTATAAAAATAAAAGGAAAAAAAAAAGCTTTTATGAACAAACATGCATGCGCCATTCATATATAAGTACTAAAACTGACATTTAAAATGTTTCAAAAAATAAAAAACGCGCGAAGAGGTCTTCTTGTTCCTTCGGCCAAACGCAGAAACAACTCCATGGCTCAAAAAACGTGTTTTCTCATTTTCTCACCAAATGGGACATGTGAATACACCATCTTACTCATAATTTCATAAGGATTATGAATATATACTTAACGTTTATTAATTCTTACTCAAAAATTCTAATTTTCAGTTTATATTAAGAACCCTAAAAAGCTCAAACACAAATTAAATATTATTTAAGAACAATCAGAACTCATGAGCATAGGGCTTTTATTCCTCACATCGAAAAAAACATGAATGAAACAATAATGAATTAAAATGATGCTCAAATGAGTGAGTTCGAAATTTCAAGAAGCTTACGAATTGGAGAATGTTCAATGCTCCTTCAAATGATGTTTCGAGATGAGAAAATGATACCTTTAGCTTCCTTGAGTCCCCAGGAAGTCAGGAACGTAATGGTATAGCCACTTTACCTTGAAACCTTCTGAATTGTTCTACCCAATTCAAGTCAAAAGTGACAAAAAATGGGAATTGGGAGATGGTACTGGATGTGTTACAGTTGATGACAAATGCATAAAGAAGTTTTTTTATGGTGTATGGATGATGATTAAATGGAAAAAGTAGAGGAAACTCGGAGGAAATGCAAGTTTCGAAATTAAAGATTTTTGAAATTGTAGTAATGGAGTTTTTGAGTGAATTTGTAGATTTTTGAAAGTTTTCTTTTATACATATATAGTGGTGTCGGTGTCCTATGTTTTTATATTAGCAGTGTCAATGTGTTTGTGTCCGTGTCAGGTGTCCGTGTCGAAGTCCGTGATTCATATGTTATAACTTATTTCTTTCAAAATCTTTTGGCAATACAAAGTCAATAGATGTTCAAAGCCGGTGGACATCATTATCCTTCCATTCTACTTACCTTTTGTTCATAATATCCCCAAGCCTACACATTCTTTTCATACTACTATAATTAAACTTACATCAAATACACACATTATACTATTGAAATTATTGAAGAAAAATCAAGTGTCCAAATCATTTTCAAAACATGATTTGAAAGAATCTAACTGACTACAATATCATTCATAGTACAATGCAACCTTGAGTTTTTGCAAGAAAAAAAAAAAGTAGCTAGCTAAAACATTAACAGGACAAAACGTTTCTCTAGAACATAAGTTCTCACTGTTAGAGAATCATTGAGATAGATGATGTAATGAAGAGGTTGCAGAGAGTTTCATCTTTCTCTCTGAAACTTGATTTTCATTTCTGTTAAAGATGCATTCATTACATCTCCTTATAGTGAGCTTGCTTCACAGTATAATATTCTCTAGTGTATGTGTATTACAAAGCTTATACATATACTCTAATATCCCCCCTACAAACTTAAGGTGGGTTTGGATTAGAAAACAGCTTGAGTTTGTGCCTAATAGAAGCAAAATTACAGGGTGACAGAGGTTTTGTAAGTGGATCTGCCAGTTGCTCTGCAGCTGGAACATGTTGAACTATCAACTGTTTGGAGATAACTTTGTCTCGAACAAAATCTATGTCCAATTCCATGTGCTTTGTGCGAGAGTGCAGGATGGGATTGTGAGCAAGGGCAACAGTGCTGAGATTGTCGTAGTGGGAACATGGAAGGGCACCTTGAGTTCAGTTAATAGAGATTGTATCCAAGCCTGTTCAGCTGTTGTATGTTCCATACTGCGATATTCTGCCTCTGTGCTGGAGCGAGCCACTAGAGGTTGCTTTTTGGAGCTCCAAGATACAAGGTTGGGGCCAAGATATATGCACGAACCAGAGACTGAATGCCTGTCATCTTGGTCGGTGGCCCAGTCGGCATCACTGTAGGCACGGAGGGATAGAGGATACCCGGCTACAGCAGGTTGAAGAAGTAAACCATGGTGAAGCGACCCCTTGAGGTACCGTAATATGCGTTTGACAGCTTTCCAATGAGACTCTAGAAGATTGGCCATAAACTGTGCTACTTTGTTAACACTGAAGGCAATGTCTGGCCTGGTCAAGGTAGCATATTGGAGTGCATCGACGATGGATCTATACAATGTAGCATCAGACATAGTGTCGGTAACAAACTGACTGAGGCGACAACTGCTTACCATTGGAGATCCTATGCCTTTAGAGTCTTCCATTTTGGCCTTGCATAGTAAATCAGAGATGTATTTGGACTGGTTAATTAGCAGTGCACCGGAGGCTCAGTGTTTGACTTGCAGGCCTAAAAAATAGTCTAGTTGAATCCTATGGAAACCAAACCACTATAATCCCATCAATATTTTTTCCTGTATCAATTGCTTTATAATAAAAGGGTAACTAATAGTAACAAACAATGTAACACTAACACTTGTGCAGAAGACCAAATCCCAACTTCAAATCTCTCTAAGCAGAATTTCATAAACTCTTCACTAAATGGCCTCTTAAAAACTAAATCACAATTTACAATATAAACAACATCATTAAGTATATGATAAAAAGAAATCCTCAAATATCAGAAATGTATAATATGTTTGAGTTGAAATAAAGAATAAAGATTACTTACTGAGAAAGTTATAAGATCTGTAATGATCGGTTCGATATTTGGGAAGTGCTTCCTTATCATGAACATAAACTTTGTGAAGTAGAAAGCCATTAAGGTTCATAACAAGCAACTTCTTCTTCTTTGGTACAAGATTCAGCTTCTCAACAGAAAGGTCCAATTCTGGTTTCTCATATGAGTCTTGGTGATCATCATGGTCATCATGATCATCTTTGGTTATTATGATGACTAGTTTGAGAAGCTTAATAGATCAATCATCGATGTGTTCGGGTTTTCTTGATGGCCACCTTCAAGGAAAAGGACTTTGAAGTATGACTTTTGTATAATTATGCAGAAAAATTTGTATATGCGAGGAGTACAAATATGAAGTTATGACGAGTCTTGAATTTCTAATTAATTCAAATATAATTACAACAAAATCGATTGTTTATGAATCTTGAAACTGACAATAAAATCTTGAAAACATCAAAGAGGATTAGAAAAATCACATTCATGTTTTGAGAGAAAATAACAACCAAAATTAACTAATTAACGAAAATTAAAAGTTTGAAAAATCACATTCAATTAGAGAAGAGAATGATCAAAGTTCACACTTCACACACCAATGTCACAGACTTGGAACAATTTGCTTTTGTCGGTAGCTACACATAACAAAATTAGAATCTACATATATTTCATTAGAGAATTGGCACCAATATATTACAACCAACAGACAAAATAATTAGAATGAGAAAAATTATGAAATTATAAAAAGTTTATAAGCAGAAGAAATTATACATACAATGTGAGATGAGAATGATTGTGAGATTGCCATGTGTACATGAGACTTTGAGAAAAAGCTCTCAAATAATATAATAATAGATAGATTAAAATGACACTAATAATTATTTTACAACCATAACACTTAATCGAACAATGAAAATTGAACACCAAAATAAAAAAATAAAAAAAAAAAGAAGAGAAAATCCTTTAATTTTACATAGTGGTTTTTATATTCTAGTCATGTGAAGAAGAACTCCATGAGCAGGTTCTATAAGCATGTGGAAGGAAGGTGAATGGCAATAACTTGATGATAGACAGAATTGAAAGTTGAACAAAATGAGAGACAAAATAATCTTCAATTCAATCATGGCTAAATGTTGTCCTAAACACACACGAGGTCCCATTCCAAATGGCATATAAACTTGTGGAATCTTGCATGCTCCATGCAATCCATTTGCAAATCTTTGTGGATTGAATTTATGTGCATCATCCCCCCAAAGCATTGGGTCTTGATGCAATATTGTCATTGGAATTTGAATATTCATTCCTTTTGGAACTAAGATACCTTTGAAATTAATGTCTTTTAAAGCACATCTATTAATCGATGATGATGGTGGATAAAGCCTCAATGTCTCTTGAATCACCATGGTTATCTGCAAGTACACATTTTAATACTATATCTAATTACTAATTAAACCAAAAGATAATAGAGTTTAATGGAGACACACTGACAGTGTAAAATAGTTTTACGCGCGATTGTCCAATAAAAAACTATCAATATGTCATGTCTCAAGAAAGTGAGGTGAAGTGGTGTGTGTGACAGTGTAAAATTATTTTACATGCGTATTCTTTTTTCTCAAGATAACATGTATTGAAACATATGATTGTGTAATTAAACATACCGTTTTCATGTTTTTAAGTACACTTGCATCAAGATTACTATCATTTCCACAAATTTGAAGCAACTCAGCACGAACACGATCTTGCCAATCTTGATGCATAGCTAACAACATTAAGCACCATGATAATGTAATTGCAGTTGGTTCATGACCAGCAAAGAATATATTTTTGCAATTATCTATCATGAATCTGTCTCGTGAGTTGGAATTTGGTAAGAAACTATCACCACTACTCTCACATTTCTTTGCACTATCAAGTATCATTTGCAAGAGATCTTGCTCATCATTAGCATAATTTTGGCGTTGTTTTATGAGATTTGATATCTTTGAGTTTATCTCTTTCTCTAATCTCCACATTTGTCTATTGCTTTTGTTTGGCAAGTATCTAAAACAAATTATGATCCATTTTGCACATTAGTATATATCATCAATAACAATAGGCACAACAAAAATTTAATTTATATACTGTTAGTGTAAAACTATTTTACACATGCATCCAATAATATATTGACATGTCATGTAATGTGCTTTAAAACACATGATGTGTCATATTCATTAAATAATGTGGCAACACATTATTGGATACATGTGTAAAATAATTTTACACTGGCAACACATGATGCGTCATATGATTCGTACCTATAACCTGGAATTCCAGGCATTATCTTGCAAAGGAGACTTTGAAGTTCTCTAAGCTTTGTGAATATTTCTCTTCCTTCAACATAATTGCTCCCAAAACAAGCTCTTGCAATTATATCAGCTGATAAGTTTCGCAAGTCTTCATCAACATTTATCTCTAAAACTTCTCCATCTTTTTCCAATTTGCTCATCCATGATCTTAGCATTACATTTGTTGACTCAACTATCATATTCACCTTTGCCTTCAACACATGATTTTAAAAATAAAAAAATTACTAGATTGCTATTCAAAATCAACATTAATCAATAATTTACAAGTAATAGATACGAAATTTCCACCACTGTTAGTGGTGACTAATCTTCTTCAGGAAATTTGTGGAACACACAATGTCAGTTTTCCACTCTTTACTATTTACTTAAAGAATCCTATACTTTTACTACTTAAACCAGTTTATTGTTGGTTACGACAACATTTTTATTTATTTTTTATGCAATATATATTTAATTTCTCTAGAACAGAATATCATATGAAGTATTATACACTTACCTTCATTTTATCTTGGTACAATTCAGGAGAAATTATCTTCCTTTGATGAGCCCAAAATTGGCCACTTGATGACAATATACCTTGTCCAACTAGTGGCCTAATATCTTTGGCTAAAAAAGAAGGCTTCCCTAGAATTAAAGAAGTGTTCAAAACAATTTCTTTTACCATATCTTTATCTGATACCATTAACCATTGTATACTCCCTGAAGAAAACAAGTATATGGGACCTGCATGTATAAATTAAGATTCAGATTATAATTTTTCTGATTTTAGTAACAATATCAACATTTTCAATTTGGTATTTGGCAATAAAGTAGAGTTATATGAAATTTGATATATAGAGTTAACTCGTAAATCATAAAAAGTCTGAAATGAGATTTGATATGTTGGAACACGAGTAGCTCTATAAAATAAAAAATAAAAACTAGTATATAGTATGCATATAGCTATATATACTAGTAGGAACTCCGTGGAAAACATGTTGGGTATATAATATGGGTTATCTAAATCCAACCGAATTTTCTTTCATATATATATATAGAAAATAAATATAAAGATAACTTGAAATAAACTCGCTCAATATTTGATATAAATAAAATACTATATGAGAAAGGATAAAGTAGTTGACCATATTTATTTTTCCACTCAAGAATGTGAGGGAAGAGAGTGGAAAGCCAATTATGAGAAATTGATGATGTTTGAGTTGTTGATGTTAATTGAGTTTGGAGTAAAAGGGACTTCATTTCTGGGATGTTACCAAAGTAAAAGTGAGGTGAAGGCCCATCAATGCCTTGCCTTTGAAGCTTTGCTCTAAGTGATTTAGGTCTTAACACTAAAATATTCAAAATATGAGCCAAAACTACTAAAATTGCTCCCAAAATAACCTTTATTGTGCTTATCTCAACAATTTCCATTATGCTCATCTCAACACTTCACACTAACCTCTTCAAAGAAATATTGTTGTCCAAAATAAAATTTGCCTCTTCCAATTTCTGCTGCCTCACTTTGTTTTTTAGTCATAAGAATATATAAAGGTTATGATGTTTAATGTATTCTTAATTTATTTATTTTTGGTACAATGTATTCTTACTTTTAATTAGTTAAAAGTAATTACTTTTTGACCAAAAATAAATTAATTACTTTAAAAAAAGAAACTATATAATTAAGTTTAATCAATTAGTTAGTTTTTAATACAATGAATGAAATCTTTTTGGTACATGAAAATAATTCAGTTGAAAAAGTTACCAAATGATTCATGTCCAAATTCAACTTGTTTGAATTTTTGTACCAAGAGGGTAAGTGGAGAATTTCACGTTCAAACTATCAGTCCTAGAAACTTTGTTATGCTCACGAAAATACATACACATAAATCTATATCTATTAGATATCAAAGTGAATGTTTTGCCCTGTTGAAAATTTATATAATGAAGGAAGTTATAAAGATGGCTTAGTGGCCGGGGTGGATGAGATAAAGAGTGGAGTAATATTAAAATTGTGTAATAACAATACGATAAGTGATAGTGCCTAAATTCGAACCCTAATCTCTACATATCACATGCAATATCTCTGCCAACTAAATTATATTCACGGAGACAACAATACTATAGTTTTTTTTTAATGCTAATGGAAATATTCCACAAATTGTGTCACCTTATCTCCCCTCACCTCTAATGGTTATTAACAATATTATGTGATTATCATTATTATATTTTATTTATTAAGGTTTTAATATATAATATTATAATATTTAATATAATATTTGTCAGAAAAATAGTTAACATAATCAACAGGTCAGCAATTATCTTTCAGTTATGAGCTCTGTGATAAGCAATGGGTCAGCAATAGTGGCATTTTCAATGCCAAATTGCTTACACGATAGACACTTTGGTAATATACGACCAAGCATAAGAACTAAAAGGTGTGACATCAATTACTAAATAAAATTTCTCAAAAAAAGAATACACCTAGTTTTGTACTATAGTTTTTGACACAAGGCATTCAATCATGATTCTACCGGTTCATATGCTATTAAAACTTAATTAGTCTATTGATCCTTAAAGATATTTTAGGTTTTACAATGGTCCCTTAAAGAAAAAAAGGTCTGGATTGGTCCCTTAAAGAAAAAAAGGCCCGGATCGGTCCCTTTTGCCATATTGGTCCTCTCCGTTAAATTTTAACTCCAAATATAACAAAAAATTCTAATGGTTAAAATTTTAAAAATTAATAAGGTTTTTGGTGGACCACTTACACTTAATGACATCCACAATTCAGTCTGCTAAAACTAACGTTTTTTGTAAAAAATTGACGGAAATGACCAATTGAGAAACGAATGTGTCTTTAAGAGATCAATCCTGACCTTTTTTTTTCTTTAAGGGACCATTGTGAAACATAAAATATCTTTAAAGACCAAAAAACTAATTAAGCCTACTATTAATTTATCTTCAAGCTTTGTGAGGCCAACACCAAATATGGATAGCTTTGTGAGGAACATACAAAATCTTAAAGAATTTCGGTTAGGAAAACTATCTTATACGAGAAGCATTGAACACTAAACGTAGATAGTTTCCTAACCGAGATTCAAACTTTTGTTTGTCAATTCAGTTTTATTACATGACTAAATGTTTGACTACCAAATGTTTGAAAATTGAACTATGAGCTGTTCAACAATTGAGAACATGCTTCCAACCATTAAACCGAGCAAAAATTATTCAAAAAATAAAATAAACACTCTCAAAACATTCCATTATACAATATTTAGTGTTGTATCTGACTAATCAACAACTTAATAATAGGTAGAGTATAAAACACTTCATTCCCAAGTCAGATAAAGCAAAGATCAAATTGGGAAAATAGAACTAAAATCTTATGTTATGAATGATAGTTTTTCTCTTGTTATTTTTTCAATGCGATCTTACAACAGTAGCTAGGTTGAGGTTTCACCAGCATACCGACATATACAGCTACATAAATTTACAAAAATGTTGGCAAAATTTAAAAAGAAAAGAAATGCATATAGTTTATCATATGAACGTCGTCATCACTCATTAGTCATCACCCTTTCTTCCTCTATACAAGACTCAGCAGATAGATATAAATCTGCTTGCTTTTAGCTAACAACCGATGGAGATGATGACAGTTTAGTCCAGAATAGCTAGCTACCAATCTCTTCAACATGCTTCTCTACTAAAACAAAAAGTTGTAGTTGATACTGTCATAAAATGGGAATTCGGATGCTTTCATTGTTAAGATGGATTTCATTTTGCACAGCCTTGGCAGCAGCTGCTCTAGCTGCATTTGCTGCTCTATTAGCTGCTGATACTGCTCTATTAACTCTTTCATCTACCTTCGCTACATCATAGGCTTTCTCAGCTGCTCTTCTAGCTTCCTGTTTGTTCACAAAGAAACTCAATTAATAACCAAAGCTCATCATGATACTGCAAAATATCTATCTGTTTGCAGTTTTTTGTCTTGTCTTTCCTTTTTTTATACAAATACACTATTGTCGAAGTATCTGTCCTAGCCTTCTAAAATATTTGACAGCAAGGAATTTAGACAGAATGAGATGGCATGCCTATTGATTATCGGATGATCAAGTGACTCATATCCTTTATGTTTCAAACAAGAACCTTAGGTTTTATTTGAAATTTTAAAAAAAAATTGAAAGAAAAGTGTCCTTACTTCTTAATACTTCAATCACACTTAATAATTCATTTTTAAAAACATTTTATAGTGTCCTTAATTTCAAAAAGAAAAGTTTGCCCTCCCCCCTCCCCCTTCAAAACCCAACTCGCAAACAAATCCTCATAGTCTAGCAGAATTCAAACAAAAACCTGGCCAATTTTTCCGTGATGCATAGCATTGTTATGTTTTTCCCCCCTCATGGATTCAGTAAAGAATGATTCACATGCAGTGACAACAAGCAACCTTTGAACATATCTACCTCATGAAACTTAAGACAGATGGAAACCAGTATATGAATTATTTTCAAATTTCCCAGTAAAAAGTTACACTAAAACACAACAGATACCAATCAGAATTTTGAACAAGTCAAATGTTAAACAGAGAAAAGATTGACACATCATTCTGATTATTCTAGGCCAATGTGCAGACACATAAGAGAAAATATTCAAAATCATTCATCTTTTTTCTTTTAGTGTTAGCTAGGGAAAGAACATTTAAGAATAGATTGAGGTAAATATTATAAATAAACAAAGTATGTACCTGCACTACATTAAGTACTCTGGAGTGATTGACACCAACAGGGGAAACAGGAAATGTGGCATTCTGTGTGCTTGGAACATCAAGGACTCCATTTTGCCAGTGACCAGATTGGGTTTCTCCATTTCTAAATGCATACATTCCAAGACCTTGTCTTTTCCCCTCATGCCAGGTTCCTTCATAACGATGACCATTTGCAAAACAATATACCCCAAATCCATGCATCTTGTCTGCGCAATATTCACCGGCATATGTATCTCCATTTCTAAAGATATGGAAAATGAAAATAGTCAGTTCCCACAAAATAGAGTTATATGAATGCCCTAAATTCAACAATAATGCACTAATGGTAATTCCTCAGAAGAGACGAATCCTACATTTGAGACAAATAAGAAGGATGCATTATGCATAATAGGATTAGGAACCATTATTCACTAAAAGCACGCCCAGAATGATACCCATTGAAACAATTGCAATAAAAAAAAAAAAAAACAGAATAGGTGGCTGTGGCATTAGTGTTGCTTATGGTCAACAAACAAGGTATCCATCAAAACATATGATTGGAGTAACTTTTTTTTTTAATTTCTTCGCACAGTTGATGTTAATCCACTAATATATCAGTTCAAAATTAATGCACTAATTGCAATTCCTTAGAAGAGAGGCAACCTATATTTGAGAAAAATCAGAAGAATGCATTATGCATAATAGGATTAAACACCACAATTCATTAAAAGCATACACAGAATTTATCAGCCTATATTCTTATCAAAAAAAATTTATCAGCCATAAAGGTGTCAAAACCCATCAGTCTGCTAGGAATTGGAGAAACCTATAAATCCAATTACAAACCAAAGAATGGTGAGAGACAGATTAACATGACCTACTCCCTCCGGTCTTAATTATAAGCAAATATTCACTTTTCAGATTCATTGAATAACTAATGTATCTGAAAAGTGAATATTTGCTTATAATTAAGGCCAGAGGGAGTATTTATTTATTATGCCGGTGTCATGTATGATTCCCCGAGTTCATGCTTATCTTTTCCTGCTTCACTATTCCTTAAAACCAAAATCTATTTGACCTAATATTAGGGCCAAGCTGCTGAGCAAACTACTCATGTCAACAAACAAACAAACATAGCTGAAACTAAAGAAAATAACCGAAACAACGAAAACAGCACAACAAATAAATGTAATGAACTAAAAGCAAATATCTTAACACCTAAAATGAATAGAGATATTTATATACCTAAAATGATAGTGACCAAGACCATGTTTAACACCCCACTTAAACTGACCAACAAATCTACCACCATCATCAGAAGTATGAATACCAGAACCATGACACTGACCATTAAACCACTGACCAGCATAAACATCAGCAGTATAAAATCTATAAACACCAAAACCATTTCTGAAACCATCTCTATACATACCCTTATATCTACTTCCTTTTGACCAAATCTCAACACCAAATCCATCATATTTACCATCAATCCAATCACCTTCATATCTTCCACTCATATTATAGTAATAAACACCACTCCCATTACATTTCCCTCCTTTCATTTCACCTTCATATACGTCACCGTTCGAATAAACTCTAACTTCCAAAACCACCACTGTACTGGCTTCTTTTCTTGCTCTCCTCCTCCTCTGCCACCGCTGGACTGTCAAAACTATAGGAAGCGAGGGAGTTGATTTGAACTTGAATTTGAACTTGAGCGAGAGAGAGAAGAAAAGTGCGGCGGAGAAAGCGAAGGCGGAGAGGAAGTTGAAGATGAAGGAGTGAGTAGGAGGAGAGAGGAGAAAGTAGAAGAAAGGGAGTGATAAGAGGAGGATTAGACGGAGACGGTGGCGGAGACGGCGGAATGCGGCGAGGGAGATGGTGTGTAAATAAGAAGGTTTGGAAAATTGGGGGAAATAGTTTGATTTGGAATGTTTGAGTTTGTTGATTTTAGGATTATGATTATGAATTGGTGGATTTGAGTGATTTTGTTGTTTGTGATGAATTGAAATGGAATTGAATTTAGGGTTGAAATCGGAAGAGATTCCGGTACTTTCTTTTCCGATCTGAATTTCTGATTTCTTTTGATGCATTACATCAATCAATTACTTCATCTATCAACTTTAACTTTCTTCTTCTGAACTTTCTCTTTCTGTTTGTTTCTCTTTTTGTTTGGTTATGACTTATGAATGAATAGAAATGAATATGATGATGTTTATGTTGCGTTTTGTGTTTGAAATGCGGCGCCTGCTCGTCGTTTTAATTAAGGTACCCCATTATTTTCTTGATTAACAAGGAATAATTAAAACTTTTTTAAAAAAAATAAAGGAATAATTAATACTAGTACTACTTCTTTTATATTATCCTTTTTTTCTTTTGGTAAGTTTTATATATTCCATTTGCGTTCTTTCTTAATGTGCTAAAAAATAAATTACGGAATAATTTTTGTTGTACTCTACTTAGTTTATGGGACAACCAGCTATACTATATTTGATTTTGAGGACAGGACATAAGCCTTGAACTAAGGATAACTTTTTAGATTCATAGAATAATCGATATATTTGGTCTAAAAAATAAACCACATACATTAAACATTTTATGAATCTAAAAAGCAAACTCTCTTATATTAAGGATCGAAGGGAGTAGTTGATTTTCTTGGGAATGTTGCATATAGTAATAATTAGGGATGCAACTGGAAAATATTGCATTGAAAAATGAAAATCACATTTTAAAACAAAATTTTATTTCTAAAGTATCACTTAGACAAATGGATTATTAGTTAATAAACTATTGATATTTTTATAAATAAAAAAAAATCATTTAGAATATAGTACTATAATATGATTAAAATATAAAACTTAAAATTTAGAGACTAAAGTATAGTTGAAATATTGTATTTTATATATAAGGTCGAAATTTGAATACAAGTTTTTTTTTTGTGTAAAAAAAAAATCTTAAAATTTAAATTTATAGTCACTTGACATAAAAAATATTTAACCATTTTTATTTACTATTTTACTTTCCGCCCACTTTATTTATTTTCCAATTCAAACAGAGCATTCAACAATTGCTTTCTCTCTCACTCTCAGTCTAGGGGTCAAAGAACACACTTTAGTTCCGGTTTCAGAACTTCAACATTGGATTTCACCGTCAAAGGTACTGTTGTTTATGTTGCTTCCACTTATTCAATGTCGTGATCCTTTTTTCTTTTCTTTTCTTTTTTGGGTAAATGAATTGTTAATAGTATTAGTGGAAGATGGTGAGCAATCAAATAGTATGATATGATGCAATTGGTTTCTTTCTGCTGTTTCTCAATTATCAAAAGTTTATATTTTTTTTCCATTTTGTGAAGCATCTTGTTGACATGCAATGTTGTTTTCTTCTCTTTTTTCTACCTTTTTAGTTTTTAGTTTTTGCATGAACCAAATTTCCATTTTTGTTAAACATATATGACCAATGAAGCACGGACACGACATAGACACTGACACGTCAGACAATAATATTTTAAGAAAATGACATAATTCAATGGAATCATAAGTGTCGTTGTCGTGTCGGTCGTGTCTGACACTAGGACACGCCTAATTTGAGGAGTATACGTTCTTCATAGTATATGAATGCTTCGGTAGCTTAGTTGGCAAAACCAATCCTCTTAAATTGGATTATAAGCTGATTTTTGTGTTCATGATTTTCTGTTTTAGAATAATTGAAAAGGAGCAGAATCAAATCAATCCTATTTGTTGAACAACAATGAGTGCAGTTCAGATTTGTCTAAACCATTCAATTTCTCAATCACCTTACAAACTAAGTCAATTTTTCAATTTGGAGAGAGAGAACAATTTGGTTAGAGGAAGATCAGTTATTCGGACTAATTTCCGGAGGGATGTTGTGACTGCATGTCTTAATGTGGATGTTAGTGCAGCTAAAGCTGGGAAGATAGCATCAGAGAAGACGAAGGAACTGATTGAGATGGAAGGGAAGTTTTTGGTGGGGACATATGCAAGAGTACCAGTAGTGCTCGAGAGAGGGAAAGGTTGTAAGGTGTATGATGTTGAAGGGAGAGAATATTTAGATTTCAGTGCCGGCATTGCTGTCAATGCACTAGGACATGGTGATGCCGATTGGTTGAAAGCTGTTGTAGATCAAGCTAGTACTCTTACTCATACCAGCAATGTTTTCTACTCAATACCTCAGGTTGGCATCAATCAATTTTCTATTTGTACCTGAGTTATTATTAGGGTCTGTTTGGATCAACTTATTTGAGCTTATCTACTAACATAAGTACTTGTGAGACTGTTTGAGAGAGCTTATGAATACAATTTATGAAATGTCTTTAAGCTGTTTTAAGCTTATTTTCATAAGCTCTCACGGATAGCTTATGATAACAACTTATAGCTTATATGAAAAGTGTAGTTGTTTACAATGAATAATCCATACTTCCATACTTCTATATAGTTTTGGATTTCTTTAATATGTGCAACACATGCATTGCATAACATAGCCTTATAAATGCTTTTTAGAGAATTCGTTCATTTTTCAATATCTGTGTTGGATCACTCGAGGTTGGAATGGTGATGATATTATGTGCTATTATACTGTTCCCTTAATCTGGTATGTCAGCTATTATTTTGGCATTGATGCAGGTAGAACTTGCAAAGCGTCTAGTGGCTTCTTCTTTTGCGGATCGTGTATTTTTTGCAAATTCTGGAACTGAAGCAAATGAGGCAGCTATTAAATTTGCAAGAAAGTATCAGAGACACACAACAGCTAATGAAAAATTACCAGCAACAGAGTTCATAGCTTTTAGTAATTGTTTCCATGGTAGAACCTTGGGTGCACTTGCTTTGACGAGTAAAGAGCAATACAGAATACCTTTCGAACCTGTTATGCCTGGAGTAAACTTTATAGAGTATGGAAATGTGCAGGCTTCTATAGAATTGATTAAGCAAGGAAAGATTGCTGCAGTTTTTGTTGAACCTATCCAAGGAGAAGGTGGAATTTACAGTGCTACGAAAGAATTTCTACAATCTCTTCGTAATGCTTGTGATGAAGCTGGGACACTTCTCGTGTTTGATGAGGTATCCACTAGCTAATATTTTTTATTTTTTCAAACAGAAAATTTTGCTTACGTAACTAGCAAATAAATAAATCCGGTTTTCACTTTTAAATATTATTTTTGTCTCTGTATGATGCATGAGAAAATATTGTCCAATATCTGGATAATAACATCATCACTTGAAATGGTTTGTTGGTTGATCTTTGCAACTTTCAGTTCATTTGATTATTATTGTTCATTGAACGATTGTGAGGATGAAACTAAGTAGCTCCGACACTTTAGATTGATGGCGTGTTCAGTGTCCAACCAATACAATACCGGCACAAGTAGTTATGTTCAATTACTTCATGTTTATCAAATTATTGTTAGTGTTGGCGTGTCGGTGTCAGTATCGTATTTTGTGTATGTGATCGTTCTTCATAGGGATGAAATTGTCTAGTATCATGATTCATGATATCCTTCCAGTAAATCTGCAGAAATTTGTTAATATTATTCTGTCAATTCAACTAGCATATGCTTTTTGTGAATCTGTAGGTTCAATGCGGTTTAGGACGATCAGGGTTTCTTTGGGCTCACGAGGCATACGGTGTCTTCCCAGATATGATGACACTTGCGAAGCCTCTTGCTGGAGGCCTACCTATTGGGGCAGTACTAGTGACAGAGAGAGTTGCTTCTTCCATAAACTACGGAGACCACGGAAGCACTTTTGCAGGAAATCCTCTTGTTTGTAATGCTGCTCTCGCTGTTTTGGATAAAATATCAAAACCTGATTTCCTGTCTTCAGTATCTAACAAAGGACTCTACTTCAAAGAATTACTTAAGCAGAAGCTTGGTCGAAACCGACACGTGAAAGAAATCCGCAGTCTTGGACTAATTATAGGAATTGATTTAGATGTACCTGCTTCACCGCTCGTAGATGCGTGTCGAAATTCCGGTCTTTTAGTATTAACTGCCGGGAAGGGAAATGTCGTCAGGCTTGTTCCACCGTTGATCATAACGGAGAAGGAGCTTGAACAAGCTGCCGAAATTCTGTGCCAAAATTTACCAGCTCTTGATGAGAGTAATCAAAACTAGGTAAGAATATTGTAGTGTATCTTGAGCAACTTCTGTATCTTGTTTCTTGAATAATAATGCATGGCAGATCATAGTGTATTCACTTTGTCACAGTTATCTGTGGCGTTTTGGTCATATCTTAACAATGAATTTGTGTTCTATTGTGACATTATCAGTATAATTTATTTAAGTTCTCTTCTTTTTGTAGATTTAGTTGTTCACAGGCTTGTCTTTCTCAATCACAAAAGCCTCTAATAGCTGCTATAACACGCCTTATATTAGATTTACTATTTCTATTTTTTTGACATATTATATTACTATGATGACTTATTTAGTGTAGTTTTCCTCTTGACTTTCGACATTAGGCCTGGCAATAGGGCCGGGCGACGACGTGTTTTCCATTCTGCGTCCTCAAACTTGATGGAGTTCAGGTATCTCCGTATCCATTCCAATCTTCGAAAGGGGTAAAAAATAGAACCCCAACCCATATCTGATCGGGTTCAAATATCCCCGCCCCACCTCATCCCAGTATAAACTTGTCCTGCATTTTTCTCTTTTTGTATGTTGTGATACAATTGTGTACATTTGATCCAATCATTAGATACCTATTAAGGGTGTATATGTATTGACCATATCTGAGTAAAATAAAGCAAATTTAGAGTTAAGACGATTACAATCAACAAACACCATACCAAAATTACATTGACCTCATTAATTCATGTATACAAGATATTATAAAAAAAATTCACTGTGGAATTAATATTGCAAAGTAGGGAAATAACACAAATAAATGCTATAAACTTCCAAAAACTTTTCGAGTCTTCTTCATCAACACTACTAATCCCTTGCCAGTTATGATTGACCGCGCTGCCAATTATATGCACCCATAAGATCAAAATGATGATAGCAGCTGTCTGCGAAACAAGGCCCGATGCTATAACCGATACAACACTCGTAAACAACAGCATGTATAAGACATCAAGCATGCTATTGTTAACAGGGTGGTTTAATGTATAACCATTGAGAGGAAGCCTACTTCCCAGATCCCGTCTTCGTCGCTTCTGTACATAATTATAATTAAGAGAATATTAACGATCGAGGGTCCTAAAGATATTGTGATTAAAAAAATTGATGCATAGTCCTATGAGTACTTGGATATTAAAATTTGTATACTAATAGTCAGGGATGAAATTATATGTTCCCCATAGACCACAAGAATCACAGAATCGGCCCTTGTTAGTGGTAAAAAAGAAGTAACTCATCAAATCCGCCACCATAAATGGACGGATGGATGGATATATGAAGCATAAATTATAAGTGTCCGGGAAGGTAATGTCGTCAGGCTTGTTCCACCGTTGATCATAACGGAGAAGGAGCTTGAACAAGCTGCCGATGAGAGTACTCAAAAGTCGGGGTTGAGATACCAGCTTTCTCATGCAACAATTGGACTCTTTACTTTTGTAGTTTCTTATTTAATAAAAAAAGTTAAAAGGAAAAACTAACTTGTGCCCTTAAGTCAGTTGGTAGTGCCTATAGATAGGGGCGGCTCCTATGGGTGTGCAAGATGTGCCGCCGCATAGGGCCCCTCTAAATTTGGAGAAGTTGGAGGCCTCCTATGTACTATGGATCTTCAATGTATGATATCATGATACCAACTACCATACCAATGGATAATAGTTATATTAGTAACAATAAGCGTAAACAAATAATACTCATGGAAATATTATTATTACTTAGTAATAAACACAAAATTAATAAATGATGAATAAAATGAAGACTTAATTGATTAATTGATCAATTTGCTTTAAAAAATGTTAAAATGTTGACATCTTTTAAGTAGCTAGAAGATTGATAGTAATATTAACTTGAAAATTATATTTAGATTTTATTGATTATAAAATGTCTTTTTTTTTTTTCGGAGGTCGCTTTTTATGTTGGTTATAAGAATGACTTTTTTAATGGTATTTAAAACTTATATAGAGAGGATTTTTTTTTCATTTTTTTACTAGGGCCTATTTTTAATAATTGAGCAGGGTCTCTAAAAAGTTGGAGCCGCCCCTGCCTATAGATAGTAATTTTGTATGGAAAGTTGTGCATTTTATCTTTTTAAAAGTTAAATATATTAATTGTTTTGTTCAAGACATAATTGTTATTTGAAGTATACTTAACATGCGCCCTTAGGGCATATGTTAGCATCACCCAAAGTAAAAAGTTCAAATGTTGTTGAACTTTTGAAAATAGTTTTAAGTGCAAAGCAATGCGTGTCTGGTGTCATAGATGTAATTTTCAATTTGTTGTTCATTTGTCTTTCATTCATAAATTTACAAATTAATTTTAATTATAAAAATGATGAAAACACAAATAATATAACGTTGAGTTTTAAAAAAACTCAATATTAAATAAAAGATTTTTTTATCATGTGCAACTTTGCACATGTTAAAAAATTCAATATAATAAGTTTGCATCGGAACTTGTGCATTTCATATTAAATGTTTGATTTTATAATAAATAATTATTATTTTTCATTAAATAGTTATTATTTTTTGTTACTTTAACATCTGCAATATTGCACATGTTAGACAAACCCTTAAATAAAAATATACAATTAATTTTCTATCATTTTCATGTATAAAATACAACTCCAAGGGTATGCATCTCAATCACCAAGAATACTACCAACCAACTGCACCACCAATATATTATGAAATTTAAATTAAAAAATAAATAAATTTTAAATATTAATATATCATATACAATAGATTTTTCTCATTTTCATATATTAAATATGACTTTTGTACTTGACTCTTGTAATCATGCAAACCAATCACCAAGAATACCACTAACCACAAATATATTTTTGAAGAAATTCATTTTCTCTAATTCTTCATATATTAAATGACTCATAAATTCATACGTGATTATATTAATTCATACATGCTCTGTCAAAATAAATAAATTCATACATGTTCTTCATACATGTCCTAGAAATAGAAAATTATATTGTAATTCTCAATCCCAACCCTTATTACGTTATGTATTTTCTCTAATTCTTATGTCTGTAAATTTATTTAAGGGACCAAAATATTACTCTCTTTCCAATTTGGTCTTAAACTTACTCTCTCTTCAATTCAGTTTTCAAACTATCAAAATATAGTAATTAGTCCTTAAACAACTAATATTAACCCATTAATTTAGTCCTCCGATTCTTTTAAAAAAAACATGAGAAATAATGATATTTTAAGGACGTTGTTGATGGATTATTAATATTTTAGGGACTATTTAGTATATTTTTATAGTTTAAAGATCAAATTGAAAAGAGGTTGATAGTTCAGGGATCAAATTAAAGGTTTTATTTTTCCTTTCTCAAATGCAATTTATGTATCTTCTCAATTTTCAACATTTGTTCATCTAGAAATATTTTTCACGTAATTAATTTTGAAGAATGGTGCAAATTACGGGTTATAAATTATTTTTTTTATAAAATTTACGGATTATAAACTAGATAAAAGTAAAACTCCATTTTGTTCACCTAAAACTCTATTTGGTAGTTTTTGGAAGATTTGGATTCATTTTGAATAGACATTTCATAAGAAAACTTTGAAAATATCAGAAGAATGATTCAATTTGGAAAAAATTGGTTTGAATAAAAAAACGTGTTGAATTAATTTAACTCGGTATAAGAGAAGGACTAACATGTCACCTATATGTTAACTTTAA
Source organism: Trifolium pratense (assembly GCF_020283565.1). Taxonomy (NCBI): domain Eukaryota; kingdom Viridiplantae; phylum Streptophyta; class Magnoliopsida; order Fabales; family Fabaceae; genus Trifolium; species Trifolium pratense. The sequence continues at coordinate 56,686,389 of NC_060063.1, forward strand.
TTTGACAACTAATTTAGTATTAGATTTTGATATGCTATGAAAAAATTATCAAAAAAATTGTGTGGGAACACCATATTGAAAACATGTTTTTAATAAAATCAAATATTACAAATGTTATGGGATGAGTTTATAAGTTAAAATTTTGACATTTCTAATAATTGATGATACAAACATTAGAGAAATTTGTTAAATTTTGTTTGAAAGAGATAAAGTTGTTAAGTAAACTTAGTAATTTTAAAATTAATATTTGTCAGCTTTAGGAACAATTATGTAGGAGGTTTTAATAAAACAAAATAATTAAGATGTGGTTTTTTTTTCTAGAGACGAGTGGTTAGTAATGTCTAAAAACTCGCATTTTCTTCATCAACATTCAACAACACTAATCTTGAGAACAAGACGAAAAAATCTTCAACAACACCAATCTTCATCAACAATACATAAATAACAACGTTTTGTTCACTTAAAACTCTTAGTAGTTGCTTCCAAAAAAAATAAAATATCATTTAATACCACTACATTCAATCTTATATCAATACAAATTAGACACAAAAGTAAAAGTCATTGATATCAAAACATCGAACTTCGTGAGGAGGGTCTTGGTAAACCACAATGATCCCATATGCATCCGCTCTGTAGTCGGCATTCGCCTCGTTGTTGGCATTCGCTTCATTGTTGGCCCATAAATTGAAGTTGGTGCAAGGAAACCAAATAAATAGCAGCGCTCCAATGTTGATGGCCCATAAACAATCCTCGTTGTTGGCATGCGCTCTAATGTGAGGAGGGTCTTGGTAAACCACAATGATCCCATATGCATCCGCTCTGTAGTCGGCATTCGCCTTGTTGTTGGCATTCACTTCATTGTTGGCCCATAAATTGAAGTCGGTGCAAGGAAACCAAATAAATAGCAGCGCTCCAATGTTGATGGCCCATAAACAATCCTACTTTGGCAGCATTGATATCGTCTAGGAAAATTTTTATCAACATTTGTTTGAGACGTTCATTGTAAACTTCACAATGGGCCCCTGCCCATGTGACGAAAATACCCATCCTCAAAAGCCTAAATGAGAATGGTTAATAGCATCTGCCAAATGTCCCACAATAAAATTCCAAAAGTATTTCATCCTATGTTTTGTTTCTACAATGATTTGTACTCTTCAAGTGAAACAATTAGAATGAACAACGCAAAAACCATCCACATTATGAGTATTCTAGTAGCATATTCTAATTCCTGAGGCCTTATATTTAGTTACGTAAAAATTGGAGGGGATGCCATTAAAAAGCATTATGAGGAAAGTTTGAATTTTTCCACCCGTGTTGGGGGATGGTTCAATGAGATGAGATGAAGAATAAGTATCACTCGTCGTGACCAGCATCGTCGTGACCAGCCTCAACGAGATGAACAAGACTGCATAGAGTAAAATTCCATGAGAGGAGAATCATCATTGCAGCGGTTTGATAAATTATATTCACAATGAAGGAAAATTTGAATTTTTCCACCCGTGTTGGGTAGTGGTTCCATGACAGAGGCTAAAACAGAACAAACAACAAAAACTTCTATTATTATAATTATAAGAAACCTATGGTGAAAAGTTTCAATCTCACCTAGCTACATATGAATCTCCCTTATTACAAAATTCAGCAATGATAAATGTTCCCACAACACATGAAGGAAGCTAAGTTAGATTGATTATATTGTCGAACTTTTCACGGTTAACAACAAAGGCGTGTTCTTGAAAATCACTTTTCAGGGTTGACAGAGATGATGAGTGAAAGGAATTAGTAGGTGCATTGTACTTTGAATCTTGATTATACTAGTATTAAGTTTTAATTTTTAAAAATAAAATGTTTAACACGTGGCAAAATCTGGCGCATCAAATCAATCAAATGACTGAGATTGTTTGAAAGTTATGTAACTTTCCCACAAAAAAGTTAGAGAATATTGTCCCTTTCGTTAGTTTGTTCCGTTAAATGTGATGACATGGCTAATAAAGGGAGAAATGACATGATGATGTGTACAGAGTATTGATGCCACATCACAAGGGCAATTTGACTGAAATTAGAAAGATTATAATACAAACCTTGAGAACAAGACACAACAATCTTCATCATCATTCAACAACACTAGTCTTCATCAACAACACATAAACAAGAACACCATCAATCTTCATCAACAACACATAAATAACATCAACAAAGCATTTCAATCCGACAACAACAACAACAACAATGACTACAACTTCATAGTTTCTTCATCAATTCAACACAACAACAACAAATCCTTAAATCCCTAATCTTTTTTTGAACAAGCCTTAAATCCCTAATCTTGTTTGATTCTCCCAAATCCTTCAAATTGTATGGGTGATCTAAAAAACAAAATCAAACTAGATTTTTTTAAAAAATGAAACAACAATTAACAAAATCATAAATCGTAAATAAGAATGAAAATAAATGGAGGAACCAAATTGGATAAAAATGGGTAAAATGAAATTGGGTAAAAATATAGGAAAACAAAAATTAGGGTTTTCTATCAAAGAATTAAGAATAACATATATTAGTTTTGAAGAAGCAGTTTCACCACCGATCATGCTAGAAAGAAGAATAATGTAGAAGAAAACACCATTAAAGCGATGAACAAAACTCTTATATATAGAAGATGAAAATGTGATTGTTGTAATGTTATATGTGTTACCAATTTCGGTCAAATACCTCATATGACGTGACAACATGCTCAAATCAGTCTCAGTGACATTGAGTTTGACTAGCAGTTGCTACATATTTTGTCAACGTTCACGTCGTCAAAACAGACGGAGTTAATGTATTATGTTAACGGAGTTAACAGACAGAGTCTCAGTGTTGTAACTTTTTTCTATCAAAATCCTTTTACAATACAAAGTCAATAGATGTCCAAAATCGGTGCATACAATTACCCTTTCATTCTACTTCCTTTTGTTCACAATATCTCCAAGCCTATACACATTTTTTTTGTACTGTTATAAACTTACATCAAAATACACATTATAATATTAAATTATTGAAGAAAAATCAACCTGTGTGATTTCTTTGCGCAAGTTTTAGGAAAAAAAAATCAAATAATGCAGAGAAGTGTAAACATAACAGAAACAACACATACAAAGCCGAATTCACCACAAAAGCCACGCCATGTCAAGTTCTTTCAAAAATAAAATTCGTACATTGTTAATGTAGTGGTATTAACAATGTATGATTTTATTTTCATATTGTCATACATAAAAAGTAAGACTCCATTGACCATTCATTACTAATTTTACATTTGTGTCGGAAGACATTCATGACTCAGTTTCTAAAGAAAACATTAAATACAATGAGATCCCAACCAATTCCAAATAACTTGATAAATTTTTGACACACATTTATTTTTTTTTTACAATTTTTGACACATATTTAAGATATTGAATAAATTTTATTTTATACTATATTATATTTAGTGAAAAAATTATTTTAGTATTTTATATTGTAGTTTAATGAAATACAAAAAATGTTGTTCTAGTAGATAAACGCACCCAAAAAATTATTTGTAGGAGGCCAGACACATGTTATTATAATGTAAAAAAAGTAAAGTAATGTAAAAAAAAAAAAAGTAAAGGTAAGATAAGAAATATAAAAAATGAACAAATAAAAAAGATACAACACGTTTTGTTCGAAACAGAATAACAGTGAAAATCAATTATCAAAATATAGCGTTGAATTTTCCATTTTTGACAAACATATAAATCTCTCTCTCTCTCTCTCTCTGACTCCCACAACCGCTTCTCTCCCACGCGATTAGGGTTCGTCCGATCTCTCCCTACTCAATTTTGTTTATTTCGTTAACTTTTACCAAATTGCTATTACTATATCATTCTAATTTCATTCATATATGTTTAGGATTTGCATAATGATTTTACTGTTAATTTCATTTTTTTGTTAATAATTTTTAGGGTGTTTGATATGATTGTTTTTGCTGTGTTTTGATTCTTATAGATGCTAAACAACATTGAGGATTTTTGAAATTTTTGTGGTGATTTTTTGGATTGTTGAATTGAAACTGTGTGAAAGAGAGTGATATTGGTGGTGGTGGTGGTAGTGATGGCATGGTTTAGGGCTGGTGCTAGTATAGCAAAACATGCTATTAAGAGGAAACTTTCTCAAGGTGGTGGATCATCATATCTTGTTTCTAGGTCTAGAGTGCTTCCTTCAACACATGGTAGAAAGTTTCATACCACTGTTTTTAAGAACCAAGCTGCACCTGTGCCTCGTGCTGTTCCGCTTTCGAGGTTGACTGATAGTTTCTTAGATGGGACAAGTAGTGTTTATTTAGAGGAGCTTCAGAGGGCTTGGGAGGCTGATCCGAATAGTGTTGATGAGTCGTGGGATAATTTCTTTAGGAATTTTGTTGGTCAGGCTTCGACTTCGCCTGGGATTTCGGGTCAAACGATTCAGGAGAGTATGAGGTTGTTGTTGATGGTGAGGGCTTATCAAGTTAATGGTCATATGAAGGCTAAGTTGGATCCGTTGAATTTGGAAGCTAGGCAGATACCAGATGATTTGGATCCTGCACTTTATGGGTTTTCTGAGGCTGATCTTGATAGGGAATTCTTTTTGGGTGTTTGGAGAATGGCTGGTTTTTTGTCTGAGAATCGTCCTGTTCAAACACTTAGATCCATATTGACGCGGCTTGAGCAGGCTTATTGTGGGAGCATTGGATTTGAATATATGCACATTTCGGATCGTGAGAAGTGTAATTGGCTTAGGGACAAAATTGAGACTCCTACACCAGTGCAATTTAACAGGGAGCGTCGTGAGGCTATATTTGATAGGCTTGCTTGGAGTTCGCTGTTTGAGAACTTCTTGGCCACCAAGTGGACTTCTGCTAAGAGGTTTGGTCTTGAAGGGGGGGAGACTCTTATTCCTGGCATGAAAGAAATGTTTGATAGAGCATCTGATCTTGGGGTTGAGAGCATAGTTATTGGAATGGCACACAGGGGAAGATTGAATGTTTTGGGTAATGTAGTCCGGAAGCCGCTACGCCAGATCTTTTGTGAGTTCAGTGGTGGTCTCTCGCCTGAGGATGAAGTTGGGCTTTACACTGGAACTGGTGATGTTAAGTATCACTTGGGAACGTCTTATGATCGTCCTACTAGGGGTGGCAAGAGGATACATTTGTCTTTGGTGGCAAATCCTAGTCACTTGGAAGCTGTCGATCCTGTTGTTGTTGGGAAAACTCGAGCTAAGCAGTATTACTCAAATGACGAGGACAGGACAAAAAACATGGGTGTTTTGCTTCATGGAGATGGTAGTTTTGCTGGACAGGGTGTGGTCTATGAAACCCTTCATTTAAGTGCTCTTCCAAATTACACTACGGGTGGGACTATTCACATTGTGTTAAACAATCAAGTTGCATTTACGACTGATCCAATGTCTGGCAGGTCCTCACAGTATTGCACAGATGTTGCTAAAGCTTTAGATGCTCCCATCTTTCATGTTAATGGTGATGATGTGGAAGCAGTTGTTCATGCCTGTGAACTTGCTGCTGAGTGGCGTCAAACTTTCCATTCAGATGTGGTTGTGGACTTGGTGTGTTATCGTCGATTTGGCCACAATGAGATTGACGAACCATCTTTCACACAGCCCAAAATGTACAAGGTTAGACCTGTTGTTTATTATGCTGTTCTTCTTTTTGTATGCATTTTGCTTTTGGGCAATTCAATTAAATTTTCAACTTTGCTGGCTTAATATAGGTCATCAGAAACCATCCTTCAACTCTTGAAATCTATCAGAAGAAACTTTTGGAAACAGGGGAACTGACACAAGGCGACATTGATAAGATACACACGAAGGTCACATCAATTCTAAATGAAGAATTTCAAGCTAGCAAAGATTACATTCCAAAAAGAAGAGATTGGCTTTCAGCATACTGGCTTGGTTTCAAGTCACCTGAACAGCTTTCCCGTGTCCGAAACACTGGGTATAGTAAATTTAATATTCTTTTTTGCTCAAGCCTTTATTATTATTTGCACCACATTCCTGAAATACTTGAACTTCCCCATTCAGTGTGAAACCAGAGATCTTGAAAACTGTTGGGAAAGCAATCACAACTATCCCTGAGAATTTCACACCTCATAAAGCAGTGAAGAGGATTTATGAACAGCGTGCACAAATGATTGAGACTGGGGAAGATATTGACTGGGGATTTGGAGAAGCACTTGCTTTTGCTACCTTGCTTGTTGAAGGTAACCACGTTCGATTGAGTGGTCAGGATGTTGAAAGAGGAACTTTTAGTCACCGTCACTCTGTAGTTCATGATCAGACAACTGGGGAGAAATATTGCCCCCTTGACCATGTTATAATGAACCAAAATGAAGAGATGTTTACTGTTAGCAACAGGTCAACTTTCTTCTATTCATACATATCTATCTTGTCTATTTCTCTATTTTCTGCTATCCTGGTTTCCATAGATATAAACTCTTTGTATCCTGTCTTTGCTTGTCTTTGGGTCTGACTTCATCAAGCTACAAACATATATCACAAATTTGCAACTATATTGTTTGTTGCACCAAGCAATTATTATGCATTCCCTTATTTTTAATTATACTTTCTTTTTTGAAAAAAGAATCATGGTTATTTATACTTGTTTCATACTTTGAAATCTCTTTGTTTTGCCATATTTTCATGCTTTTTGTTGAATATTTAATGCTTACATTTTTCTCCAATTACTTTTTTTAGTTTTTGTTTGTGATATATTTTGTTTGTAATTCTTTGCTAAAACTTTATTTGTGATTTACAATATTTTAGTGAAATTTTAAGAGTTTAGAAAAATATTGGGTTACATATAATAATATTAGTTGGGAAATTGGAATAATATGGCAACAGTAAGACACTTGGACTGTGTGTTTGCAATGAAAGCTAATTTTATAGGAATTAGTATGTTTTGCACTTGGGATGGGTCATTTTGTTCATTGCACTTAATTGAAAATGTGAGGTCATTTTGTCTAAAGATTTAGTAATGGTAAAAATTAATAGGAACACAACTTTATTTTGGCCTTTTCTCGTCTTTCTCTGTTGAACCTTTTTGTATACCATCAACAATTGTTATTGGGTATGTGTTTCTTTATCAAGATAATTCATGTTCTATGCTTCCAGCGTCCACTTATTTGTACATGTTCATGGCTTTGTTCTTTAAGTGTTACAAGGTCTTGTTATGTCATGTGCCTTCTGCATATCAAGATTAATCTTAAATATTATAAGATTTGAAGAGTAATCCACTTGATACTACACTTATGACAACAAAATTCTTGATACTTGTATTAAAACTATGTATTTTTTTCTATTTAGTCTCTTCTCTGATAAGTTTTTGAAACAATATGCAGCTCACTTTCAGAATTTGCTGTTCTTGGATTTGAATTGGGTTACTCAATGGAAAACCCCAACTCCTTGATAATATGGGAAGCACAATTTGGAGATTTTGCTAATGGGGCTCATGTGATATTTGACAATTTCTTGGCTTCTGGTGAATCTAAGTGGCTCCGTCAGACTGGGCTAGTTGTGTTGCTTCCTCATGGTTATGATGGCCAGGGCCCTGAACATTCAAGTGCAAGATTGGAACGCTTTCTTCAGGTTCTCTTGTGAATTGATGTTATAATTTCTTGAAATTGCTTTTTACCTTTTTTTTTAACTTTCCGGTTGAATCAGTTTGAAATTTGTATAAATAGTAAATGTTAAATTAATTTTTTTGCATTTAGTTAGTGGTCAAATAACATATTCTCTCTAATTCCATGGCAGATGGCTGATGACAATCCTTATATTATCCCTGAGATGGATCCAACTCTTCGGAAACAGATTCAGGAGTGTAATTTGCAGATTGTGAATGTCACAACTCCTGCCAACTTTTTCCATGTTCTAAGGAGGCAGGTCGGTACAATTAATGGGTTTTATGTTGGTTTTTTAATTAATGTTCCTTATTTATTATCTTATCCTTTTGTTTTTGTTCTTGCAGATACATAGAGAATTCCGAAAACCTCTCATTGTAATGTCCCCTAAGAACCTGCTTCGCAGCAAGGCTTGCAGATCCAATCTATCAGAGTTTGATGATGTCCAAGGGCACCCAGGTTTTGACAAACAGGGAACCAGATTTAAGCGACTCATAAAAGATCGACATGACCACTCCAATCTTGAGGAGGGTATTAGACGTTTAGTACTATGCTCTGGAAAGGTGTGTGGTGTCCATATTAGAACCAGCTGTCTTCATATTAATTTGTTTTTATGTTATTTCATCTTTTGGATATTATAACAATGTTTTTGAACTATATATCTAATCCCTCAGTTTAATATACCGCTAGAGTTTCAACATTTTCCAAGTATGCTGTTTCTGACTATTAAAACCAACTTTCTCCTGCAGGTTTACTATGAACTTGATGATCACCGATCTAAGGTTGATGCATCAGATGTTGCAATATGTAGGGTGGAACAGCTTTGTCCTTTCCCATATGATCTTGTCCAACGAGAGCTTAAACGATATCCAAGTATGTATTTCTAGTTTTTGAAGATAACCAAGTATGTGTAATTTTTAGATGTTGTCAAGATTTGTTCATCTTTTGCTGTTAAGCAGGACTGACTAGGAAGATAATTGTCTAATGTTATTTGCCAAGAGTTTGTGTTATTTGAATAGAGACACCGCATGTGACACCATTATCTCTATCTCTTGCTTTATATCTTCTAGTTCTACAACTTACACATATTTCGAAAATACACAAAAACCAAAGATATTAAGATTCTTGATGTGGAAATAACATTTTTCTATTTGCAAATCTGTTTTTCATTCCATTTCTTATTTTCAATCAAGTGTTATAATTTTTTTAACCGCATGGCTATTTATCTTACATTTTGTTTCTGTTTTGTTTCTTATAGATGCAGAGGTTGTCTGGTGTCAAGAAGAGCCAATGAACATGGGTGGATACACTTACGTTTTACCCAGACTTGTATCTTCCCTGAAAGCTGTAGGTAGGGGTGGTTTTGATGATGTCAAATATGTTGGCCGTGCTCCATCTGCCGCAACAGCCACTGGTTTCCTCAAAGTTCACCAGAAAGAGCAAGCTGAGATTGCCGAGAAAGCCCTTCAACGCGAGCCAGTCAACTTCCCATATTAAAAGGCTTTACAAATGCATCCTTTTTGGGGATTATATAGTTCACTTGATTTGTTTACATTTACATAAAGAAATAATTAGTAGCCGGAAGGTGGATTAAATATATTTGCTCGAGTTTTGACCTTTCTCATGCAAATCTGAGAAGTTCATGCATACTCTTGCTGAGATAGTTTTTGTTTTGTTGCTGAGAGGTAAACACGGAAAGGCGTGTGAACCGATGATGTTTTCACATTTTTGTTTTCATTATACTATATATATGTAATAATTTTGAAATGCACAAGTGTTTATTCAGTAAATCATTTTTCCCTCAAGATTGAATTATTCTGTTACCAATTTCTACAAACTGTTGTGGACCAAATAATTATGATCAAGAGATGAAAGTTTGATGGGAAGTTTCGTTTGATTTGTTGGTTCATTCATTTTTGCAAGTCACAACAAAGGGCTTAGTCAACTCAATTCCAATAACAGACAAATTGGAAACGAAGCTTCGAACAAGGCACACAAAATTTACCATAAATACAAAACAGGCTACTTTTGTTTCTTTCTCTTTTGTTCTTTTCTTCTTCGCATCTAAAGTGTACTTGGTTCATAATATCAATGAAAAACTAATTATTTTATTCTATTAACATTTATTTATTTATTGTGTCTCATCTAATTACTCCATTAATTACAATCAATTATCTTCAACACTACTCATAATTTAAAAACTCCAATCCCTTATAAAATGATATTTTTTATTGTTATTCTTAAAAGTTCAAATCATTTTTATAAGATCCAGTTGGCTTATTTAGTAGTAATTCTTATTATAAAAGTATAAAAGTCAATTGGCTTTTTAAATTCATTAGATATATAGATCAAATCATTTTTTTTTCCTCATGAACTTACATTTCATGCTTATAACTTATCATTTTTCACTTAAATTTTACTCATTGTGTTACCTTTTTATAAATCAAAAGTATCACACTGTATCACACTGTCACACTATATTTTTTTTTTCAATCTTTTTCTGATTGTAGTTGCGGGATAGTATCACAGTCCTTTCTACTAAGTCCAGCGTTAATCACCACTACCACATGATCAACTAACAATTGCTATTTGTGTCACACTATATTGATTAAATAAATATATTCTTTTATATCAATACTCCCTCCGATCCTTAATATAAAAGAAATTTTGCTTTTTATATTTATTGAGAATTTAATATATTTGGTTCATATTATATTATAGAGTAAATATATTAGATTATTAATTAATCTATAAAAAAATAAAGTCTATCTTATATTATTATAATAATTACATGATGTATTAATTTTATCAAACATTTTAAATTCAATAAGTAACTTATTTATAAACTACTATGATATCTTATAAATTTATGAAAGAAGTGAAGAAACAGAAAGAGAAAGTGAAGTTGAGTTATTGCAAAAAAGAAAGAAAAGGAAAGTGAGTTTGAAAAGAATTGAGAAGTTGATCGATGAAGTAATGCATCAGAAGAAATCGGAAATTCAGATCGGAAAAGAAAGCACCGGAATCTCTTCCGATTTCAACCCTAAATTCAATTCCAATTCAATTCATCACAAACAACAAAATCACTCAAATCCTCCAATTCATAATCATAATCCTAAAATCAACAAACTCAAACATTCCAAATCAAACTATTTCCCCCAATTTCCCAAACCTTCTTATTTACACTCCATCTCCCTCGCTGCACTCCGCCGTCTCCGCCACCGTCTCCGTCTCATCCTCCTCTTATCACTCCCTTTCTTCTACTTTCTCCTTTCTCCTCCTACTCACTCCTTCATCTTCAACTTCCTCTCCGCTTTCGCTTTCTCCGCCGCACTTTTCTTCTCTCTCTCGCTCAAGTTCAAATTCAAGTTCAAATCAACTCCCTCGCTTCCTATAGTTTTGACAGTCCAGCGGTGGCAGAGGAGGAGGAGAGAAAGAAAAGAAGCCAGTACAGTGGTGGTTTTGGAAGTTAGAGTTTATTCGAACGGTGACGTATATGAAGGTGAAATGAAAGGAGGGAAATGTAATGGGAGTGGTGTTTATTACTATAATATGAGTGGAAGATATGAAGGTGATTGGATTGATGGTAAATATGATGGGTTTGGTGTTGAGATTTGGTCTAAAGGAAGTAGATATAAGGGTATGTATAGAGATGGTTTCAGAAATGGTTTTGGTGTTTATAGATTTTATACTGCTGATGTTTATGCTGGTCAGTGGTTTAATGGACAGTGTCATGGTTCTGGTATTCATACTTCTGATGATGGTGGTAGATTTGTTGGTCAGTTTAAATGGGGTGTTAAACATGGTCTTGGTCACTATCATTTTAGGTATATTATGTGCTTTCATTTAATTACATTTATTTGTTGTGTAGTTTTCGTAGTTTTGTCTGAATCGATGGTTGGAATTTGGCTTCTATGTTTTGCTGATATGAGTAGTTGGCTCTAATATTAGGTGGAATAGGTTTGGGTTTCACATGATAGGTTTTAAGGATTAATGAAGTAGGAAAAGATAAGCATATGATGAACTCAGGGAATCATACATGAGACCGGGTTACTGAATAAGACATGTTAATCTGTCTCTGATTATTCTTTGGATTGTAATTGGATTTTGTTAAGAAGTCCCACATCTGATGTGAGTTGGCCTGTACATGAGTTTATTAGTAAGAGACAATCTTCACCTTACAAGCTGCTTTTGTAGGGTTGAGTTAGGCCCAACTCCCAATTCTAAGAGGTTTTTAGGTTTCTCCGATTCCTAGCTTACCGATGGGTTTTGACACTTGTTTATGACTGATAAATTTTATTTGATAAGAATATAGTAGGATTCTGTGTATGCTTTTAATGAGTAGTGGTGGTTACTCCTATTATGCATAATGCATGCATCCTTTTGATTTTTATCAAATATAGGTTGCCTTTCTTGTAAGGAATTGCAATTAGTGCATTATTGTTGAACTGATTTATTAGGCATTTTGTGTCACCTTTTTAATCTCTCACACTAATAATAGTATAACATTAATTTTGTGGGAAGTGACTATTTTCATTTTTCATATATTTAGAAATGGAGATACATATGCCGGTGAATATTGTGCAGACAAGATGCACGGATTTGGGGTATATTGTTTTGCAAATGGTCATCGTTATGAAGGAACCTGGCATGAGGGGAAAAGACAAGGTCTTGGGATGTATACGTTTAGAAATGGAGAAACCCAATCTGGTCACTGGCAAAATGGAGTCCTTGATGTTCCAAGCACACAGAATGCCACATTTCCTGTTTCCCCTGTTGGTGTCAATCACTCCAGAGTACTTAATGTAGTGCAGGTACATACTTTGTTTATTTATAATATTTACCTCAAACTATTCTTAAAGAAAAAAGATGAATGATTTTGAATATTCTCTTATGTGTCTGCACACTGGCTTAGAATAATCAGAATGATGTGCCAATCTTTTCTGTGTTTAACATTTGCATGAATAATTCTTATGATTTGACAGGAGTTGCTTTAATTGTCCTTTTTCGTGATTTGACTTGGTCAAAATTACTATTGGTATCTGTTGTGTTTTAGTGTAATTTTTTACTGGGAAATTTAAAAATAATTCATATACTGGTTTCCATCTGCCTCAAGTTTCATATGAAGTAGCTATGTTCAAAGGTTGCTTTCTGACACTGCATGGGAAAACATGAGGGGGGAAGACAGAACAAAGCTATGCATCACTGAAAAATCGGCCAGATTTTTGTTTGAATTCTGCTAGACTATGAGGCTTTGTTTGCAAGTTGGGTTTTGAAGGGGAGAGGAGAGGGCAAACTTTTCTTTTTGAAATTAAGGACACTATCAAATGTTTTTAAAAATGAATTATTAATTGTGATTGAAGTATTATATGGTCATTTATCATGTTCTTTCAATTTTTTAAATTTTTTTATAATATGTACTTACCCTCCCCTCCAAAACTCAGTTCGCAAACAAAACCTAAGGGTTCTTGTTTGAAAAATAACGGATAGGAGTCACTTGATCATCCAATAGTCAATAGGCATGCCATCTCATACTGTCTAAATTCCTTGCTGTCAAGTAATTTCCTTTTTGTAGAAGGCTAGGACAGATACTTCGTTATTTTCTTCTTTATGGTCCAAATCAGCACATTTGTATAATAAAAGGAAAGACAAGACAAAAAAAACTGCAAACAGATAGATATTTTGCAGCATCATGATGAGCTTTGGTTATTAACTGAGTTTCTTTGTGAACAAACAGGAAGCTAGAAGAGCAGCTGAGAAAGCCTATGATGTAGCGAAGGTAGATGAAAGAGTTAATAGAGCAGTATCAGCAGCTAATAGAGCAGCAAATGCAGCTAGAGCAGCTGCTGCCAAGGCTGTGCAAAATGAAATCCATCTTAACAATGAAAGCATCCGAATTCCCATTTTGTGACAGCATCAACTACAACGTTTGTTTTAGTAGAGAGGCATGTTGAAGAGATTGGTAGCTAGCTATTCTGAACTATAATCTCCACCTGTTGTTAGCTGAAAGCAAGCAGTTTTATTATCTATCTGCTGAGTCTTGTATAGAGGAAGAAAGGGTGATGACTAATGAGTGATGACGACGTTCATATGATAAAACTATATGCATTTCTTTTTCTTCTTAAATTTTGCCAACATTTTTGTAAATTTATGTAGCCGAATATGTTGGTGTGCTGGTGAAACCTCAACCCAGCTACTGTTGTAAGATCGCATGGTAAACATAACAAGAGAAAAACTATCATTCATAACATAAGATGTTGGTTCTATTTTGTCAATTTGATATTTGCTTTATCTGACTTGGAAATGAGGTGTATAATTGAATGTTAGATATGACGGTTTATATATTTTTCCAAATTATTTTTGCTTGCAAGCTCTATCTGACATGGCTATCATCATCATCATTATGCTCCCTCCATATATATAAATGTTAGCTTCAGCTTAATAATATGATATTATCAGCTTTGTCTTTTAAATTCTTGCTTCAGCATCACGTCTTTAAAACTAGTAGACTCATGATTGAATGCATTTGGCAAGAACTACAAAACTAGGAGTATTATTTATATATTATCTTGGATTTTATTTGTAGTTGGCATCACCCTTTTTTGGATCTTATGTTTGGTCGTATATTAATTCCCAGAGTAGTTATTTTTTAGGATATGTATACAATTTTCATTATATTGATGACCTCACCTACAATTTTTTTAGGATATGTGTAGAGATTTTCAGGGGAGCTTAAAATATTTGGGTGATCATTTTATTAAACTAATAGCAACTACACGAGTGAAAGTTTGAACTATATTTACTCAAAATTAGTAGTGACCATTTGCTCCTATGATCCATCAGAAATTTATAGTGCTGATTAAGATTGGACAAGAATCAATGAGGAATTAGACAAAATTTTGTGTGGTGGATTTGAGAAATTTAATTCACCAAAACTCGTACCCAACCAAGAAGGTACATATACCGCTTAGTTTAATCATTTGTGGTATTCACATATCTTATTTTAACCATATTTTTCTACTAAATAAAAATAAAAATTTGCTAAAAAAAAGCGCATAATTACATAAATGAACAATATATTTAAGCCTTTAAAAAATTTGACATTCATGCATTTTGTGATTTTAACTATCTTTTTTAGCTATATATGATCACCACTCTAAAAGGAATGATATTGACATAGCATGTTCCATGAAAAAAAAATATATTATATCAACAACTAGACAATAAGAATAAAAGAGATTTCTTCTTATTTAATTATTATCCCCATTATTTTTATTTTATTTTATTTATAGACGAAGTACACCTCCTCCTAAAATTCACACGTAGAACTGTAAAGTTAAATTTAACAATATGTCAATATCAGCATTGCCAACACTTGATCTTGACCTTGCAAACTCTCCATATTTTTCTTTATTATTACTATATTATTAATTAATATTTGCTTTTTTCATGCTCCAAGCACTTAATTTCTTGATTTTAACATCAATTGTTCCATTATTGAACGCATGAAGGTGTGCCTTATCATTGATTGCCAACGTTGGATAAACTCTCGCCGTGATGCATGTTTTTCCTTGTCCCCCAAAACTCTCCACTACAGAGTGATCTATCTGCAAAAAACAGAGGACACAAAAAAGTGTTGGTAGATTTTAACAAAGAATTTCACATGCATTAATAACTTCTTTATAAAAAGTCTCTATCTAATTTACCATTTAAAAATGTAAATATGTTACGCTAGCCAAGACCCGACAAGTCTGGACAGTTACCTGGACTCTGGCTAAAATTTTGGTATTTTTGCTGGTTAATTTAGGGTAAAACTGAAATTTTTAGGGTTAGTTTGAGACAAAATTGAGATTTTTTGTCTAAAACTGAAAATTTTAAGGGTTAGTTTAGAGCAAAAATAAGATTTTTTGTTGGACTATTTATATATTACGTTACATGTGAAATTTTGTTTAAATTCTATATTTTTTCTGACTCGACCACCAACTTACCAAGCTCCTTATTGACAACTCCTCATGTACAAGGTCCACATCCACAAAAGCTCCATATGTGGTCAAATCATTCTTGTGATTCAAAGAAGATCTATGGAAGATACATGATACATATAAAGTTAGTTAAAATTGACACTTTGGTTTGGTGAGAATTTGATGGATAATGAAAGAGGAGGGACACACGTACCTACTTTGGTCACTACACATGAGCACAACATGTTTTTTGTTTGCTCTAAATACCTTAAAGAAAATTCTTGTGTATTCTTGCATGTCTTTTGAAGCTAAAACTAGTAAACCAAATGGTCCCAATCCAACACCATTCATTTTTGCACCATTTTCATTACATAGATGTTGAGGGTCCATTTTCCAACTAAGGTCTAATTCTTGTGCTTTTTCAAGCTCATTCACTTCAAATGATATTTCAACATCAGCCTGCAAAGGAAATGACAAATTAATGGGATATATAATTTGCATGCTTATAATCACTTCTTCAATAGTGATGCCACATTTATGTTGTGGTCACATGTTGTGGTGGCTTCCACTATATTATCATGATTCATGGTTTCAGTTGTGAGATTTAACAACTCCAAAATGAGTATTTCAATTTAGAGGATAAAATAATTTCAATGGTTAATTTTGTGTTACTTGAATGATAGCCTATAAATGTATTGAAAAATCAATTAGTATTTGGTCACGTAATTTGAGTGAGATTGTCATGGCGCAAAAGCAGATATGTTCCGATATTCCCTTGTTCTTTGTATTGGTTATGTTCTTCATTTCTCGTCTAGCAGAAACTAATCGAGCTCCGTTTGATCTCCCACTCACGAATTTGAACATGCAATATTCTATTTTCTACGTGAGTTTTACTATCAAGGCCGGCTCAACGGCCAAACAGCTCTAACTAATGCTTTAAACCTCAAAGTTTATAAATTTATTTCTTTTTCGTCGTCTTCTTGTTAATGTATTTGCACCAGACCCCAACAAATGTTCTCACATATATTACTAACTTAAATTATTACTAACTAAATTTTAAAAAATGAAGATCATATGCATATTTCACCTGTGCTGCTGTCACACCAGAAATCTCAAGCAGTGTTCCTCCCTTTAACACTTTGGAGTGCAAGTTAACATGGTTTGTACGTAGTTTTTCAATTTCAACTATAGGCCACTGGATCAATTGATTCCCAGATTTATCAAGCCAGAGAGTCCTAGGAATTCCCTGCAAATTCATGTCCATGTGTTTTGTCAATAATTAAACACCGACTAAGCTATAGGTCGTTTTTATAATCTATCTTATATAACTTATACGGAAATAATAAGCTATTCTGAAAAGTTTATAGAAATAAATTTAATACAACTTATGAATATATGTCATAAACCATACTTCTATAAACTCTCTTAAAACAAGTTTACAAATATTTCTTTTTCTTAACTCTCTGGTTCCAAGAGGAAGAGAGTCTAGTAATTTAGAGTTCGGTCATGAGGTAAGTAAAGTCTGACCAATAAATTATTTCATTTAGAAATTAAACTCGAGTTCTCCTGAATGATTCGTCTTTTAATGAAGCTCATTAACCATTCTTAATCACAAGTTTACAAATACTAATAATATAAAAGCAAAAAAAATTATTACCTGAATTCCAGACCATTCTTTTTGAACATCATCCTCTTGAGTTGAAGATTCATTAATCCAACCCCATAAGACCCTTCTCTTTTTTACATCATCATAAAATGTTTTAGATGCATAAAACTTTCCATAATCATATCTTAGAACCAAGGATAACTCATAATTGTTTTGCTCAAATCCCTTATTAGGAATAAACACATCCTTAATTATATCATAAGTACCAATCAAATAATAATCATGTGACACATCAATTAAACTAACCTTAAGCACATGCTTAATATTAACATGACCATAACTAGATGTATCAAGTCCAATTGAACCATTAATCAACACAGGAAAAAAATCAGGACACTCCATCATTCCAATTTTTTGGGCTGAATAAAAAGGATTTTTAGCTTGAACCCAATTAACAAAATCTTTACTTTTAAATAAAAGTGTAATTCCTTTATTGCCCTTTTGTTGACTTCCAACAAGTACCCTCCACAAACCATCATGATGACCAATCCAAGAAGTGGTAGGGTCTCTAAATGAAGTTGCATTAATTTTGTTACCAATAGTTGGCACCATTAAAGGGTTATTTGGTAATTTTATCCATTCCCTAAGAAATGGGTCAGAAACATTTTTGGGTATGGCCAAATTTTGAGTTTGGTGTTGATTAATGTCAATGCCAGTGTATAAGATAGTTGGTTTGTTATTTGAGAGAAGTGTGGATGAACCTGACCAACAACCATTGATATCATAGGATTTGGTTGGGGTAAGAGCATGTTGTAATGGAAACCAATTCACTAGATCCTTTGAAACAGAATGCCCCCAAACAATGCTATTGTTGCTCCATGTTGCACCTTTTGGATTGTGTTGGTAGAACATATGGTATAGTCCCTTGTATATCATAGGACCTAATTCACATGCAAAAAGAACATTTAGAATGGATCTTAGGTACATATATTTTTACTTTTAACAATATTCATTTAAATTAATATATACAGTAAGTTTATGTAGTACAAATTTAAAATTGTTAAAAAAAATAAATATATGGGAACAAACTCAAAATATTTATGTTAATAGAGAGAGTGTTCAAAAGAGTGTTGTTAGCATTTCTATTTTCTTGTATTTGGCTATTTGGACATTAGAGTTTAGCAATGTTCATTTGACCCCTTTTGGTAGACATTAGCAACTTAATTTCACAAGTTTTCCATAAAATATATAGCTAGATTATTCTTAATTAATAGTTATTAGGAATGGTCGAAATGCTATAAATTTAGGAGTAAAGATCCTCTCCATTTACATAGTTAATTTAAAAGTCATTTCAAATTAATATTTATTTATTTAATTTCATTTATATTGGTGAGTATTTATGTTATGCCTAATAAAAATATGACTCAGAGTGTTCCCGTGAGTAAAATTCTGTTTAAAGGGACACTACATGTAATATGTAAGGACCGAAGTTTGAATCATGATATTTAAAAGAGAAACATAATCGAGATTAGAACTAACCATTAGGATCTGCAACTCCATTCCAACATATCATGCCAAGAGTAAGAAAACAAGAAGCAAAAGAAAATCCATTAGAAAAACAAGTAAGTAATTAAGGAAATTAAGTGGATATTAATTGAATTAATTGAAACTAAGTTGAACGAAATACTATACCATTCATCCAATTCTTAGAAGGTTGGAAGTGAAAAGAAGGTTTATATGTTTGGTTCAAATTAAAGGTGAAAGAATGAGTATGATGGAAAGCTTCATTTTGGGCAACACCATAGAGAATAAGGATGAAACACGTAGCCATAAACCAAGAAGTTCCCATTTGTATGGATTTGTAGGAATGACAAGGGAAACCAATGCCTTGTGACCATCTATTTATATAAATAGAACCTTGTTACCAAACACTATTTATCCTAATAAACACACTATTGGTCCCTTTGAATGTAAGTACGAAACAATAAAAGACATCACAATACAGAACAAATTTTGAGGTATTGCATAAATTTTATCATATATACTGATGTTTAGTGGTCAAAAAATTATTTCGGTATATTAAACAACTTGTGCAAAGGATAAAAAGTTGTCGCATAATTCAATGAGGACAAAAATTTCTGTTTTTCTAATGTCCCATGTCCCCAGTTTGTCCAGTCCTAATAACAATTGTAAAATCAAACACAATATAGTTGAAATTATTCAGTTCAGTTCAATCCTTTAATTTTTAGCAAATCAAACACATCCAAGTGTATTTTTTTTTAGTAATTTTATGATAAAAAATAAACAAAATACACACTCAATTAAATTACTCAATTAAATTGTCTTTTTTTTTTGGTTACTCAATTAAATTGTCAAAATCAAATAAATTGAATGCCTAAACAAGTCATAATTTAATAAATACTAATTAAATTATGGAAAATGCTAAACAGTGCCCCCGGGGCACTGTTTAAGGAACCAATTATAGTAATATCATATTGAAGTTTGTGCGGTCAACGCCTCGAAAGTCTAAAAAGTATTATTTTCAATTTTAAAATTTCCTTTTTTGGTTTCCTTAACCAGTGCCCCGGGGCACCGGTTAGCATGACCCTTAAATTATTTATCTACATAAGATAATGTCTCAAATAGTCCTTATGAATTTAACCCAATTGATAAGATGATACTATATAAGAATAATGCTAGCAACACACTCTTTAACAAACACACTCTAACACACTCTCTTTTATTGGTTGAAATTCACATGGGTTCCATAAAAAAATGTGGACCCATATAACTTTTATGGGACCCATATAAATTTTGACCAATAAAAGAGAGTGTGTTGAAGTGTGTTTGTTAAAGAGTGTGTTGCTGGCACTCCTCTACTATATAATACTGTATAGTATGTTGAATTAGTTTATTTTAAGGTTTACTTTTGAAGGTTTAAGGTTTGTTAGGTAGGTTTACGAGAAAGAAATAAAAACAACTTTTTGGGTGTGTAGTTAGTAGAAAACGGGGTTGGTAATAGCAATTCGCGCGGGTTTATCGAAATACAGTGTCTGTAAATTTCATATACCCTAGCATCTTCTTTCTTCTTCAAATCGCGCGCGCTTCCTCCTTCTCCTTCGCCGGTAACTGCCGCATCGGCGAATTTCCTCATCGGAGTTTCATTCCTTCTCCTTTTCCATCTCTTTCTCATGAAACTATAGAGAGATTGAGAAATTTCCAAAACCCTAAAATTCAGAAGTAATTTATAAACCCTAATTCTCCTGTTGAGTTTATAGAGCTTTTACAGTCATGTACGGTGGTGGTGAGTGCGGAAAAAAGTTGTCTTTTCTTCTTATTACTCACTTATTCTTCTGATAATTCTCAACATTCTTCATTTTGTTGAATTTTGCAGATGAAGTTTCAGCTATAGTAATTGATTTGGGTTCACATACCTGTAAAGCTGGTTATGCCGGTGAAGATGCTCCCAAAGCTGTGTTTCCTTCCGTAAGTGTGTTATTTTTTGTTGAAAATTTTGAATTTTGCTGTATTTTCTGTTTCACTAGTATTATTAGCTGCTTTCAGCTTTATCGTTCTTTTTGGTTTTTGTTGATGTTAATTGATGGAGAGGGCATTGTCAACTTTTTTGGTCACAAGTTAGTACAGCTTGTATGTTTGATATATTATATAATCTTAGGCCATTGGCAATTTTTTGGGTACAAATTAGTACCGATTGTCTGCTTGATAGTGTAGCTAGGTTCATGTATGATTTATGGTTTGTTAGATTAAAATCTTTGGATGGTTAACGCATTTGAGGATGGATATATGATAATCTGATGACGGGGAGTTTTGTATTGACTCATGTGAAATTAGGTTGTTGGAGCAATTGATCAAATGGATGTTGATGAATCGGATGATGCTGAAAAGAACTCTGGCTCTGGCGAATCAAAGAACAATAGTAGAAATGTTGACGGTGATAAAGCCAAGGGAAAGAGGAAATTATATGTAGGATCTCAGTCCTTGGGCTACCGTAGAGATTTTATGGAGGTAAAGTTTTTGTAATGGTCTTCTTTATTACCATTTAATGTATACTTTTCAGTTTTTTTTTTTCTTTTATAATTAGTAGGTGTACTTATCTTTTTCTTTCATGATGTCAGGTGCTGTCTCCATTAAAGGATGGAATTGTTGCTGACTGGGATATTGTTGACAGCATTTGGGAACATGCCTTCAGGTTGATACTGATGATCTGCATCATAAGGATGTTGTTTTCACATTTCTTATTTTATGACATATGTGATTGGCATAGGGGTCACTTCATACCATAACTTGCACATTTTGTATATTTTCGATTGGTCTTAATAAATAAAGTTGATTGGATGAAACAAATAAATACTCCAGGTGTAGTTTGTGATCATTAGATTGCTAACAGACTCAACAGAAAATATTACTAGATAGTAGATAGTTATAACTCTAGGGATGCTCTATATGTATTGTTATTAGGAATATACAGTATACCTCTATCTTGTAATGAGAGATTGCGCTTTGACCCAATCCCTCTCCCTTCCCAGCCCAAAATTCTGTTAGAATTCAGTTATGCCAGCTGGCATTCTGTTACATTTAATTAGACCTAACTGTTCTATAAATAGATTCACGTATTCTCATTCCAGTCAGATTTGGAATTCACAAGTTTCAGGTAGAGATAACTCTCTAGGAGCTTTCCCACTCTTTCACGCTTTTTCCTTTACTTAGCTTATCTCTTTCTAATAGAAGAAACCATTTTATACTCCTTACACAAAATGAATTGATTGAAAATTTTGTTTTGGTCTAGTAGCCTAGTAGCTAGAATCACACACTTAAGTGTGGAGAAGTGGTGAATCCAGGGTTCGAGCCCCGTCCCCTCCAATAATTTTGTTTCTATAGAGCTAAATGTTGGAATAATGTAGCTGACCCCACTTAGTGGAATATTGCTTCTCGTGTTGTTGGTTGTTATTTTCCTAACATGGTTAAGTGGAATATTTTCATTGCGTGATTTTTTTTTTCTTTATGGTTTTCATGATTTTTCCTGTCTTTTCTTTTCATTAAGTGGAATTGTTTAATTCTTAAACTGGCATGTTTCTTTTTTAGTAGGGAGTGCTTATTGATTGACCCTAAAGAGCATCCCATGCTCCTTGCAGAGCCTTCTTCTAATGCTCAACAACAGAGAGAAAGGTGTTCTGGTTTTTATTTATCATCTAGATTTAATGTAGCTCTGTTTAAAACATCAATATGTATAATTTAGTTTGTTGTGATTATTGCAGGGCAGCAGAGCTCATGTTTGAGAAGTACAAAGCACCTGCGTTATTTTTGGCAAAAAATGCTGTTAGTGAATAGTCCTGCACTAACCTATATCTCTAACTAAAATAATAGTATATGTTATGGAGTGAGAATGTTAAAGAGGCTACTAAGTGAGTAGTCCTACACTAACCTATATCTAACTAAAATTTACTTTTGTTTGACATATAGGTTCTGACTTCTTTTGCATCAGGGCGTGCCACATCCTTAGTCGTTGATAGGTAAGAGATCATTAAGTTATTTGTTGACTAGCAGTTTCGATCTGGTTTTTTTTTTGTAATACGATTAATGATGTTTTTTTTTATCAATCATCATTTCCGCGTTTCAATCAATATCTCCTTAGCATATTATATAAGGAAGATTTTTTATATGGTTGTCTTGTTTCACTATGCCTTAGATGTCTTATACTAAATATAGTGTTAATTGATATCCACTTGATAGTCGATACTACCTTTGACCCTAATTCTATGACCCTCTTCTATATTTGTAGTCCCTTAATATAAGACTCTCTTCAAACTTTCACATGCATTAATGGCTTCTTTACAAAACTACCCCTATAAAATTTACAATTTGGAAACATTGATTTATTTTCTCTCCTATTATATTATTAATTGTAGTGGTAATTATGTAAGAATAACACACTTTACAAATTTATTGCTACAATCACTTTTCTTAATATCCGTGAAATTTGTAGGAAGTCTTAAAATAAGGTTGTATTAGGAAATAATGGGTCCAAAGCTCTGTTCACCTTAGTCTTTTATGCCTACCTCTCCCTGAACCTCCCCTCCCCTTATATTCATACTCCTAACGAACTCCCTCCATTCCCACATTCCCTGCCATGTAGCAGTATTGTTGATGGCAGAATACAGCGCTAGGCCAAAATCAGCCACACCATTGCGGCCTTCGGCGCCACCATGGTAGGTATCCGTTCACAAATTAGCTATGGTGGTTGGCAAAAACCCACCATGCCATTCTGCCATTTAACAACATTGCCATATAGTCAAGGTTGTACAACCTTTTACAGTCCAAACTCCAAATCCCTCTTTTGCCCCTTCCTCACGTCGTCTTCAAAGTAGTTGATGAAGCCTAACAAAAAAGCATTTGTTGTTGCTTTTGTAGCACGATAAAAAAAAGTTTGTAATCATACTAAAATGAGCCAAGAATGGCACAAAATAAATTCACTATTTTGATAACGGATCTGGAATATAATATTTTTACAATAATGATAAAGAGGATTTTACTTTCTTTGAAAGAAGTCTTCTCAAATAAACGTGTGAACTATGTACTTTTAGTTGCTGAATAAAAAGTCTGAAAGTTTAATCGCTATTTATCCGTTAACATGTCTTATATTTTCCTCATCCTGTTTGATTATTCTAAAGTAACCATGGTACTAATACTATGCTATGATTTAATCATCATAAGGGGTGTGGTTGATAATGACAAAAGTTATACTCCTACCCTGTGATTGTAACATGGCATATTAAGGGACCAAATTAAAATAATTATTAACATGAAAATTCAATTGAAAACATTGAAATAAGGGGGGTAATCGTCTAAGTCTGAAAGTTAAATATATCAGTTCATTTTCATGCTGCAATATAAGTTGCTAATGAGAGGTTTTCATTATTATTCCATTGCTCCCAGTGGCGGAGGATCAACTACAGTTGCACCGGTACACGATGGCTATGTTCTTCAGAAGGTATTTATTTTTAATGAATCAAATAGAATTCACTTGTCATGTAATTGAATTTATTCATATTTTCATTTGATTAAGCTATCTTTAGTTTGTTGTCCAATTTCATGAAAAATAATATGAAGTCTTCTAACTAATCGTATAATTACTATTTACGTGTCTTTTATCATATAGATCAAATGGAGGATAGTCCATTAGTTAAGATGTAGAGGAAGACCAAAGTCAAATGATTAAGAAAATTTAGTGTTCAAATGTCTATCTTTATATATGATTCTTGGTAGGATGTTATATAGTGTTATTTGATCCATGTAGCTGACACACCTAGATGGGAAAGGTTTGAATTGTTGTTTTAATTAAATACGAAAAACAAATACAAATATATATCATCTCTGTTGTACCACTTAATCATTTATCATTATGATTTTGCAAAAAAAAAAAAAAAAGAAGAAAGAATACAGATAATTACTAAAAATTTATAAACGAGTGGCCATGTATATGTGAGGTACTAATTATTGCCTCGGAATGAACAAACCAATGCTTCTTTATGTATGCTCTGCATATTCATAACATCTTTCATTCAGCTTTATATAATAAAATTAAGAATTCAAGATCTCATTCTACCCTGGCATTTATATTTTAGATTTGGCTAATACTAAGCCTTTCTGTCTGATCATATCTTCTATTTTTGCAACACAAGGCTGTGGCAACCTCTCCAATCGGAGGAGAATTTCTTACAGACTGCTTGATGAAAAGCTTGGAGAGCAAGGGTATTGCGGTGGGTTACAAAACTAGCTATTATATTTATCAGTGATCATCCGTGGTAAAGGTGCTGCGATTTTATCTGCCTGACATTTCCCCTTTTTTGCTGTACAGATGAAGCCTCGGTATTCCTTTAGGAGAAAGGAAATACGCCCTGGAGAGTTTCAGGTATTATGTGTTTTCATGTTGATGACCTGTTTAGTAACAATTTTTTCTTTCACTTTATTGCAATAATTGTAGTGTAAGTATGAAGCCCCCGCTTCCCACTCAAAAAAATGAACTTGGACAATATGGGATTCCAGTTAAAATTTCTTAAATCTTGCATCAATTTTAATTTTTTTTAATTTCTGAATCTGACAGACTGTAGATTTGGATTTTCCAAATACAACTGAAAGCTACAAACTCTACTCCCAGGTTTGTCATTGATCACGTTTTATTTTATTAAATGACATGTATTGTATATATGGTAACTGTTCCCTTGTGACAGAGGGTGATTGCTAGTGATATCAAGGAATGTGTGTGCCGTGCACCAGATACTCCATATGATGGTTTGTATACCTGTACTCGTCTCATATAATGTTTTGAATCTTGTTGGTCCTCTGCGTGTTCTTTTAAACACATTTGTTTGGAGACTGTCTAATTTGTATGGTGTCATTCACTATACCTTTTTTTGAATAAGAGGCCATGACTTGTCATCGCTTGTGATGTGCTTTGGGGTTGCTTGTTGTATGTGAGGCTTTTTCAATAATCTGTTTTGATGATATACATATTTTTCAGTCAAATCTTCGTAGCTTTAGAAGATACTTTTACCTTCTCTACTCCAATAGAATTTATCCAAGAAGTTCCCATATATGACATCCATTTTTTTTCTTTATTTGGCAGAGAGTGCATATTCAAACATCCCAACGACCTCATATGAGCTTCCTGATGGCCAGTAAGTTGCAGTTATTCTTGCTGATATAAATAGTGGGGGGGATAAATTGAGTTATGTTTCATCTTGATAACACATGTTTCTAGTATTACCTATTGGACATATTTCATAGTATAATTATTGTTTCTTGTTTAACCATAATCTATGGTGCAAGGTTGTCATGACAATTTTTTTTTTAAAATTTTTATACCACAGGACACTTGAAATTGGAGCTGACAGATTTAAGATTCCAGATGTTCTTTTCAATCCATCCCTGGCTCAGGTATGTGATCTGCATTAAAAATGTGGCCAGTTTATCCCATTGTTCATCTGACATGAAAAATTTATGATATTGCATTTCCTTTTAAATATTCTAAAC
Organism: Trifolium pratense; assembly: GCF_020283565.1. Lineage (NCBI taxonomy): Eukaryota > Viridiplantae > Streptophyta > Magnoliopsida > Fabales > Fabaceae > Trifolium > Trifolium pratense. The sequence continues at coordinate 56,712,671 of NC_060063.1, forward strand.
TTCTGTCAAGGGAGTTCGAAGAAAAATTTGCCCTGACTCTTGAGGCAACTTTTAGAGGTGTCAAAAGGCACCCTCCTTATTGAAGCGAGGTGCTAATAATTAAAAGACAATAGAATAAAATTCTTACAACCTCCCATTGCCTTTTCCAATTATCTTACAACATTACTTACTGTTTCCAATAATTCCGTGAAGCAAAAAAGTAAACACTAGCATTTTTATCATTTGCAATTTTTGCGGTGAAAAAAGTGGCAATTTTGAGTATATTTTAATTTAGTTAAAATATGTAGAGTTTTAATTTCATGATGAATAATTGAACAAAGCATAATATATTTTAATATAGTAAAACATATCTATATATCTATATATTTGCATTTTTAAGTCAGATAAGTCACAGTATCGAAAGGTTCAGGAGAGAGGTTTCCAATTCCAAATAGATTTCAAAGAACTCAAATTCCAAATCTGTAAATATGTGAGAGATAGTGAAAATGTGAATTAGAGTATGAGATAAAGATGATAATTTTTGATAAATCAAGATTCATGTGTATTGTGTGTGTGTGTCTTGATTGTATTGGTTCATCCCCTCAATAAGAGGAAAAAGGTTGGAAATGGTTATTTCCTAAAATATAATACAATTATTATCATACCTAGCAAAGGACTATCTATATATGAGATTACTTTCATTATGTATGTACTGTATTAAAAAAGTTTAGCTTCTTCAAAGCATCTCTCTACAACCTTCTCCTGCTGCGCACTGCACAGCCTTGTTTGTTCATTTCTTTTTTGCCGTGCTTCTATTTTTTTTTTTGCTGTTCCATATATTACTTCAGAATCAATAATCCTGCTCTTTTAGTCTTATATTGTTTCAATGCAAATTGCAGTCAATTCCAGGCATGGAGAGCTTTGCAGAAATTGCTCCATCAGTTCGTGGGCTGCCTCAAATGGTATAGTAATTTAATGTGTTTGTTTAAAGTATCCCAAGACCCTAATTACTAACATTGGCCCTTATAATGGGAAATGGCTTTGGTTGCTGTTTTTTTAGTACTACCTTTGGCCCTAATAATAAGCCCCTTTTGAGAGAAAAAAACCGTCTCTAAATATCAGCACTACCCCAAATTACTAGATACATATTTTTCCTCTAACTATACCCTGATTAATAATACTGTCTTGAAAGATGAAAAGTCAAAATTAGAAGCATCCATCTATAAATAGGTATCTTAGGAACATTGATACACAAATTGAACACATTAAATACACTACCTGCTTTTATTAATATATGTGAAAAATGCAAAAGGGGTTTAGTTTAGTAAAAAGGACAGAGGGAGTATCTCAAATAGTACGTCATAATACAATAGCTTGGGGTAGAAGGGCATGATTGAGGAAATTATAGGCCAGGCCATTAGAGGGACTTGCATTTAGACATGATTCGTGATAAGACATTATGGCATAATTTGATTCATGTAGCTTCATCTAACCTAGTGGGAAAAAGCTTTGATTGTAGTGATATTGTTTTTGTTTAGGGTTTTGATTGCTGATTTTACATTCCTTTGAATATTTGCAGGTTATCGAAAGCATTAACAAGTGTGATGTAGACATTCGAAGAGAATTATTTAGTAGCATACTGGTACGTTATTTATGGTTTCCTTCTATCTCTGTTCCTTTGTGTATATATACTCTAGCCAGTTCCTATATAGAGCTTAAATACTTTTAGAATGGACATTTTTAGTCTATAATAAAAATGGATAAGCAGATAGTCTGCACACATATATCCACTCTCATAACCATTTTGATGAGAGCATTGCAGGAGCTTCATGCAGTTGACCATCCTTTTTTATTGAAAATTTGGAGATATACCCATAAATCACATGCATTGAAACTAAATTTTAATCTTGGTTGAAATGCTTTGAGTTGTATTTTTAGTGAACTGACATTTATCCATAAATTCAATCAATAAATATTTGCTGAAACCGTATGATGTACATATATAGGCCAAGTTATCTGTTTGATAGGTTTTGTCGTGTTGTACTGAATACTATGATGGAAGTATTTTGTGAAGAATCATATTCCTGTGATTTAATTTTGATTTCATTTCACTTTCAGCTTGCCGGCGGCACCGCTTCAATGCAACAGTTGAAGGAACGCCTTGAGAAAGACTTGCTAGAGGTATAATGTAACTAATAAGTCCTATTTTATTTTATTCACTGTGTGGCAATGAGTGGCAATTCGGAGGTTAATCACCTTGATGACTTTTGTTTACACTTGAATATTTTTCACCTATTATTGTTTTAAGGTGGTGATTTCACAGGCTGACATATTTTTTTCAAATGATTTTTCTGTGCCTGAATAATAGCGTTGTAAGACTTGGTTGTTAACATTGTTGTTTACGTTGTGTCTCATCCTATTTAGTCTACTTTTACTGTGTTGAGTTGGTGACATCCATTTAGAGCTGTAAAAAGGGCCTTAAGGGGTCGGCCCTTTAAGGGGCGGACCCACTTATTCCTGATTATTAATTTTATTTAAATTTTAAACAATTTTTCTAGTGTCGTGAACTTATTCTCTTTTTCTTCAATCAGCACTGTCCACGATCGGCACCCTAAAAAAACTGTGTTTAAAATTTAAATAAAATTAATAATCAGGAATAAGTGGGTCCGCCCCTTAAAGGGCCGGCCCCTTAAGGCCCTTTTTACAGCTCTACATCCATTAGTACAATTGATTGGGGACTTTGCCCGACTTTTTTCTTATACTTAGTTTTTGCATAGTCCTTTTTTATTTTTTATTTAAACTTGCTTTCTAAGTTTTGTGGCACTAAGGAGTGCTACATGTTATGCATAGGCTTATGGTATCTGTCCAATTTTCAATTCTTGAATTTTAGTGCAAGGTTTGTTTGTGTCTTGGCAGCTTTTGTAAGTTAGGACTCGAGGGTGTTTGGATAAACAACTTAATTGACTCTTATTTAGCAAGCACTTATCATATAAGAGCTTTTATGTTGGTTGTTTCTTCGATCTAAGAAGGAATGACACTTTGCTCCGCAGATATTGGGTATAAGCTGTGTCTATAAACTACATAAGTGAGTTTATGAAATGGTGCTTCCAAATGCTCATATATATACTTGGCTTCTCACTCTCAGCAAGGTTTTGGAGTATTTGCTGCTTTTGTTTTTCAGCATTGTGACTATCAAATGTAATTTTGAAGAGAATTATGTCCGTATGGTTTCCTTTCTTGTGTTTCTTTGATGCACTTGCAAAGAAAAGGAGCGTCTCTTTTGTGCTAATGTATTTTTTCCGTTGTGCACATTTAATAATGTTTTGCATGACCTTTGTTTGATTCTTTTTTAGTGAATTATCTCAATAAATTATAAAATTTATTCTGTGGCATAATGATTGAGAAGGTAAAAAGGTAATAGAATTGAAAAGCTTGGGAATGTTTAATTGAAATGCTCTCGTGTTATTAAGTGTTTGAAACATTTGGATGAATGTCTTTTAAGGTGAAATATTGTGTTTAACTGTAAAGCTTGATGCTGTGTAAGGTCATGCTACTACATTATATGCATGTAACAAGGCTTCTATGTTCTTCAGGCACTTTTAAAAGAAGATAACCCAATTGAAAACATTTATAAAAAATTGGATAAGACGTTGAGTTTATAAATATTATTACGCTATATTAAAACATTGGATCTTTTTGAAGTGTTGTCAAGTGCATGTGATTGCTTGTGTCCTCTATAAAGCTCGAAAGGTTAGCTGTTATAAAAATTTACTAAAATTTCATTTGTGATACAGGAATCCCCTCAGGCTGCTAGAGTGAAGGTATTGGCCAGTGGAAATGCTACTGAAAGGAGGTTCAGGTGTGCACACACTCTCTCTCTGCCAATACCATGATTTTATTAAGGATTGTTGATGCATTGTATAAACTGTTTTCTAACTCATGATGGTGAATTTATGGGCAGTGTCTGGATAGGAGGCAGTATATTGGCTTCTCTTGGTTCCTTCCAACAAATGTGGTTCTCTAAATCCGAGTAATTACCTGACCCAAACTTATGCTCGTTATAAGAAAATCATGGTTATGAAATTAAGTTTGAAATTCTTTAATAAAGGATAGTTTTGAACAGTAAATTGTTTTAATGCATTTCTTATAGGTATGAAGAGCATGGTGCTTCGTATATCCAAAGGAAGTGTCCTTGAGTTGATACTGGTTCGAGTATTCTTCCATTGATCTATCTCGTGTTCAGGAAGTTCTCGCAACGAACTTTGAAGCAGTGCTTGTTTTATCTTTAGCTGTTAATGACTATTGATTCCCATTAGATCTCAGTCTAACTACATTGTTGACCTCAAGATGGATCAAAATCCAACTATTATTGTAATCTATACTGATGTGGGACTGTGCTTAGAGTCTGTAATAGTGTCCTGTTTAACAAACTGGTTTCCCTTCTGTGTAAATTTAATTTATTCTGTCATGAGATTAGCCATTTAGATTATAACTATTTAATAGTTTTATTTGATTAATACTTTTGGTTTTCCTAAAAATTATATACTTTTAGATGTTGTGACTTGGCTTTTTGTTGGTTAAGTACACATTTTTGTCGTAACTTTTTCGAAAGTGATTTTCGCGTAACATTTTTACCTGGCTAGCTAAAGTTATTCAACTTTTAAACCAAAATTAATCCTCTAAATATATTTTTTTCAAGAAAATTTCTGAAAAGTTAGGATGGTGTGCCCACAAAAAAGTTTATTTACAAGAAGTTAGTAAGAATATTAAAAGACAGAAAATAATTACTTGATAATTTTTTTTCTTGTTTTGACACTTACACTGTATATATACATAGCAAATGTGGTTTTTGCAAATGTGGTTTGATTAAGTGATTTTTCTGGAATATAGTTCGATTATGTGATTGTTGTGTTTGATTGTTGTGTTTGAAAATTATGAAGTCATTGTTGTGTTTGATTAAGTGATTTTTGCAAATGTGGTTTGAGATATTAGTAAAAACTCGTAAGTCAAAGTTGTTTGATTAAGTCATTGTTGTGTTTGATTAAGTGATATTTGATTAAGTGATTTTTGCAAATATGGTTTGATTAAGTCATTGTTGTGTTTGATTAAGTAGGTATATCAGAGTTTCACTTTAATTTTCCAATACAAGTTTAAGTGATTTAGCTCAATTGGTTAATAAGACAGCAAAAATAAAGCATAGTAGTAGACCACCTGAAGGTTGAAGCTATCTCTTTCATCATCAGCTATTTCTTTCGTGTTTGCTTTCGCTCTCATACATATACATTCATTTATGTTTGTTCTACCCTTCAATTGTAACAAGTCTCCTGATCTGAGCACAATTCATAGCTCAATTTATCAAAATTACCAGCGAAATCCTAAGCCAATCGTACCTGCTATTGGACTCCCATCAAAATACTAGTAACAATCAAATTATTACTATAAAATTTAACAGCAACCGTGAACCAAAAAGAAATAATGAATTTTTAGATTTAACAGATGTATAAACGGTGTTAAGTTAAGGGGGAGGTTTTTATCTATTTTAACATGTCAGTGTCATTTAAAGACGGAGGTGAGTGTAATTTTTCCTTTATTTAAAAATCGAATAAAATCAAACCAATTGAACCAATTGAGAATGTGCGATATGATTTGAATTCTTCTTCAGCTAAGCTAGATTTAGCATGTGAACCTCTCTGTCTCTGATATGAAGTAGTAGGATAGGAGTACTAGAAAACATGACCTGCAGGTTGTTAATTTGTTGTTGAATGTAGAAGAGTAAAATTATCCTGCTACATGCTTATACTCTTTATCTATAGGCTCTTTTGTTTATTGCTTTTGTTACTCCAAAACTTGGAAAAGGATTAATGATGGATTATGTTAGCTTGTAGAAATTTCATGATGCAGTGCTTTATTCCATTTGTTTTATTTTCTTGTTGCTGTGATTTTCTAGACTTTTTATGTTAGCTTGTTTTTCTAGAGTTATTTTCTTTATTTCTTTATTGTGTAAATAAATAATGCATCAGCGATGGAAGTACCTGGAAATAGAAAGTGGATCAATAATAGAGTTGATTCACACAAGAATATCACCGAAGAATTTGAAATCGGAGTTGATGAGTTTATTAAGTTTGCTTTGGAACAAGATGTAAATAACATCGGAAGAGGGGATATTAGATGCCCGTGTAAGAAATGCAAATGTCTGAAATTTGAAAGTCCAATAACAGTGAAGACACATCTATGTAGGAAGGGATTCATGATTGATTATTATCATTTGACGAACCATGGTGAGGATATTCCCCCAATTCCCCCTGTGGTTGTCTGAAATTTGAATGTCCAATAACAGTTATGGTTGTTTTGAGTGTTTGGTCGTATACACTTAATTTCAAGAACAATGCTTTTTTGATAAAAAAAACAATGTTAGTAGTATTAGTTTCAAGAACAATGTTATATTAGTTATGGCTTCCATGTATTTTGGTGATTGTGTATAAATACTTATGAACACAATTTAAAAAGTATTTCTTATTAAATATTGTGTATTGATGATTTTAATTTTATTTATTTAATATAGTAAATGCAGTTGCTATATCATGAGTGAAATTAGGTAAGAAGTTTGCTATATTAACCATAAATTTAACATAACAGTTTCCTTCATAATTACTGAGGGAAACATAAACCTCACAAATGCAATATCAGTGACGGAAATGTATTCAGTCACAAATTTGTGATATAATGAATCTCTCATAATTAGAAAATATTCTCTCATTAATCAGTGATGGAAATAAAATTGGTCTAAGATTCCGTCATTAATCAGTGACGGAAAAATTGGTCCATGATTCCCTCATTAATCAGTGACGGAAATAAAATTGGTCATGTTTGTAATTTAGTGACGGAATTTAACTTTAGCAGCAGATATATTCCGTACCAGTTTGTGACGGAATTGAAATTCCCTCGCTAATAATTTGCGACGTTGAAATTGTTTACGGATTTAGGGCCGCAACAAATTCCGTCATTAAATTGCTTTGTGACGGAAATATAGTGTTTAGTGACGGAATACTTCCCTCGCTAATTAGAATTTTTCTAGTAGTGTAGACGTTAGTTGAAATCTCATTTTCTACTTCTGCTTTGTGAATTTTCAGTGTAATGATGTCTCATATATATGTGTGTGGATGATCATTTTGAGTTGTAACTTATAAGTAATGAATAATTTGTTTGGTTTTTATTCATGTGTTCCTTAATAATTTTATCAACTATTAATTATGAGAGCTTTATATCATTGTGTCGATCAATGGCCATATTAATTGCAGAAGCCATACTTCAGTTTTGGATTGTCTATGGTGGACTGGACAGTCATAAACTTTACATGGTGTTTAGGAGTGATACAAGTTTTAAACCGAAATTAATCCTCTAAAGATTTATTCTTTTTCAAGAAAATTTATAAAAAGTATGTAGGATGGTGTTTTCATCGGATATGATGTATTATTATACCAAACTACTATGCTTTAAAAATCAATAGCTGATTCAATGATGATTGTCGCAAAAAAACAAAATAAACATAATACTTTAGAAGTTTAACTATATTAAAATAAAATTTTTGTTAACGAATGAAATGTAGATTTTTTGTTTTTTTATTTATTTTCACCACAAGTTTAATCTGATTCGCGGGTCAGTTCTGGCATCAAGTGGTTCCAGCCCCCTCCCGATCGCAGTTGCGGGGATCAAACTGTGGTCATTCCTACCAAGTTCAGCGTCAATCACCACTAAACCAACTAACGATTGGTGAATGAAATGTAGATTTTAATATAAAGAGGGGAATGAAATTCAAACTTCTTTTAATGGAAGAAATAAAAGAGTGTAATTTTCTCTAATATATTTTATATAAAAGAAGATATAAGTGTATATTTTAACATAAAATGATGAATAATGTAATATTTACTTATATAGACACTTTATAAATGTATATTTTGACCATATATAGGAAAGGATCTGGACTCATTTTATATATGCATTTTGTGATTCATACTATACACACACACACATATCTCTCAATCTTGATTTAATTTGTATATGTTTTCACAAGTCACAAAAGAATTAATGATGGATAGTCTTAGGAAAACACTAGGGAGTTTTGCAATGGTAGCATTAGTCTTTGTTGGTTTTATTTTCTCATCTTTCTCCACTCTATTACTTCTATCTCACAACCAATTACTCAGCCAACACCAATCAAACATGGTACGTTCAAATCACCTACCTATACGGTTAAAACTTCTATCTTTCTTTGTTTTTGCTTCAAAACAATGTACATATTTTCTTATATGATGATCATAAATTCACAATAATTATGTATTTTCTTCATGTCTTGATTGAATTTTTCAATAATTATATATATATATTTTCTTTATTATTAATGTAGAGTACCAATGTTAATGAAACATATGGGGATGATCTTGAAAAAGCTTTGGCCAAAGCTACAAAGGGAAAAAACAAAACCTTGATAATTGCTATAGTAAATAAGGCTTATGTAGAACAAGATGTAGAGGGTGATGCAATCACCATGTTTGATTTATTTTTAAGCAGTTTTTGGCTTGGAGAAAGAACAAGGTCTTTGATTGATAACCTTCTCATTGTAGCCGTTGATCAAACGGCCTACGATCGATGCGAATTTTTGCGGTTAAATTGTTATAGATTGGAAACAAATGGTGTTGATTTTGGAGGTGAGAAATTCTTCATGTCTCAAGATTTCATCAAGATGATGTGGAGAAGGACTTATTTTCTCTTGGAAGTTCTAAAACGTGGCTACAACTTCATTTTCACGGTAAGTTTTAGATGTTGAAGTGCCATCATATTTTGATTATATAAAGAAAAAAAAAATCCTATTTTCTTAAACATTAATTACATTAAATTAGAAAGGTTGGTCAAAACTTGAAAGAAATAAAACATTTATATACTTATTTTTTTTTCCTAATTTCTATCAATCAAAGCCATAAATTATAAATACTGTTTAATTATCCATAGTCAAAAAGTTGTTTATCAAAATGTTCTAGACTTCAAGTTATAAACCCAAGACATTGAGTTGTACTGGGTAATGAATTCCTTCATAAGACAGATTGTTCAGGAGAACTCGAGTCCGATTTCTAGTGTAAACAATTTTTGGCTAAATTTTCCTAATTTCGCGGCCAAACTCTTTATTACCGGGCGGTCATTTCCATAGAAACAAGAGAGTTAATAAAAATGTTCAAGTTGCATACTTTGTAGTACTATAGCAATCTAAAATGTTCAAGACTACAATTCAATTTCTTATACATAACACGTTTTTAGAGATTGGGAAAAAACCTTGCATGTTGCATGTGACTGAGCATTCAAGATGAGATAAATTTCCTAGCGTGTCAAAATAAATAATCAAAGTTTTTTGCCACACTAGGAAATTATTTTGACTAACTTATAAATGTCATCACATTTCATGTTTAAGAATTTGGTGAAGTAATTAAGATTTTTCTCACGTGTACCAAAGTAGACATAGGACCTGTTTGAAAAATACTTGAACTAGCTTACTTGGTTACGGTACTTTGAGATTTTAACTATATATATATATATATATATATATATAGATTATTAGCTATAGTTTAGGGTAAAATAAATTTTTTTTTTTTCCATGAGGATAAATTTTAATAGAGACGACGTGTAAAGTGGTCTAGCGTTGATCTTTATTTTAAAATGATTTAAATTTTTATCAATGGCATATATAATTGTACTTGGAAAGTATGTTAATAGACATTTTTATTTTTATGATTGAGATAATAACTTAATTGATTTTAATTCAATTAAAATAGCAAAAAATATAATTATGTAATTCGTGGGGAACTAATGTTAGTAATATCACTGTTTTAATTGTAAAGACGATGAGAATTGAGAATTTTGCATCTAAGTATTTTTTTTTGTCACATGCATCTAGTTATATCCACGGAAGTTTTCATCAACAAAATATTACACGGACGAAATGATGAAACCATTGTAAACTCATACATACAAGTAAGGAAGTCGGAGTTTAAAATCCGATCGTGGCGTTCAGCTTAACAATTTCGACAATTTTTTGTCGGTTAAACTAGGAATTCTATGGACTCTCTAGCTTGTAATTGCATTTTCACTATATATATTTACTTGCATAATCACTTCATTCTTTTGTAGGACATTGATGTAATGTGGTTAAGAAATCCATTCGAAAAGTTGAGCAAGAATGAGACTGAAGATCTTCAAATTAGCACAGACCGATACCTTGGCGATCCTTGGTTACAAAAACAACCAATCAATACTGGATTTTTCTTAGTAAGATCGAACAACAAGACCGTAACTTTGTTCGAAACATGGTATGGAAAAAAAGACAATTCAACTGAAAAAAAGGAGCAAGATGTGCTTGTTGACCTCATTAAAAGTGGTATAATTGGACATTTAGGACTCAAGGTTAGGTTTTTGGATACCCTCTATTTTAGTGGATTTTGTCAAGATAGTAAAGATTTTAGGGCAGTAACCACTGTTCATGCAAATTGTTGTCGAAGTATCACTGCAAAGATAGATGATTTAAAGATGACTCTTTATGATTGGAAGAAATTTAGAAGCTTAGAGGTTAATTCTACAACAAATTTTCATTGGACAAGTCATGAGTCGTGCATGGAGTCATGGAAATGACTTAATAGAAAAGAAAAATACTTATTATATGGTTATAAATATTATCATTATTATATATAGTTTATTTTAGTTGAATAATAATATTTACATATGTACTTTCATTTTGTGTACTATATATCTAAAATAGACATTTTGTGTACTCTTAATAAATTAAGAGTGGAACTGTTTTTTAGATTGGTTAGTTAATCCAATTAAAATTGTTGCATTGCCATTCAAAAAAATAAAATATTTGTTCAATTGGTTCCAATCTTAACCATATAACTGGTTTACTCAAGGTGTGGCTAAAAAATTGGGCAATGGAATGCATACAAGTTTTTGGAGGGACACTTGGGTTGGCGATTCGCCGAGATCGGTTCCCGTGACTTTTTTCTTTCTCTATGCAAAAGGATGCGTTGGTAGCAGAAGTTAGAAGTCCAAACAGTGATATAGAGAGATGGAGGCTGCTATGGCGTAGAAGATTTTTCGAGTGGGAAAATATTTTGCTCAATGAGAAGACCGATGGGACTGGCCGGCTGGGTGCCGGTTGGGGGAAAGGTTTTCACTGTAAAATCAACTTACCGGATTGTGTCGAATCTGTCAGTACATGATTTCGAGGTAGCACCGTCGCATGCTGGCATGTTTTTATTTAGCAGTCTGCATTTGTGTCTTCTGCTTTGGGTTGCTCCTTTGGTGCATCAAATGAATTGTACTATAAATTTAGCAGTTTAAAAAAAAAAAAAAAAAAAAAAATAGTTTTTTTTTTTTTTTTTTTATATTAATCCTCTAATTTATAGAGATGGGGACTACTAGTAATCCAAAGTTCATCTGCGAGGTTAGTAAAATCTGGTTAAGAATAAATAGAAATCTTTTAAAAAACAAAAACATTTGATTGTTATTTTTAATTTTAGATAAAAATCTTATTTAAACCTAATAATATTTGAAATAAAAAAAAAAAGCACTATATTTTTGAGATAGATAATTTAAATAGATGAATGAAATTCTTCTCATGCATATTATTCAAACCTCACTAGATCAAACCTAATGACTTACTGGCCAATAAAGTTTATAACCCTCATGGGTAGGGTAACTAATCGACACATTCGGCTATATATATACCTTTTGATTCAATTCAATTTTCAGTTTTCACCGTTGATTGTGCTGAAAGGTATTATTTTAATTCTTTTGGTTTTCTCTGCTGAAAGGTATTATTTTAATTCTTTTGATATTCTCTCCAATTAGGGTTTCAAACCTTTGATCAATGAATTAGGTCTTCTTTTTAATTTTAGAAGAGAACTTTTGTGAAATTCAATATTTTGTGATAATAATAGAATTAAGCTTGAGAAGAATTAGGGCTTCCTTGATAGGTTGGGCTTTCTGTTTTTTCCAATTTGAGAAGAATTAGGGATTCCTTGAGAAAAATAGAAATTTTCAATTCTGACTGATTTTCTTTCTTTATGGTATATATATACACACACTAGAAAAATATAAGAGAAAGTTCATAAAATCAAGGAGGAGGTATGAGAAGTACACTCCATCTGAACCCAATCATCTCAAAGGTAAGACAAGAAAACAAACAGAAAAAACTACAACAGACACACCGCCCAAACAAACTAGAACCCTTAAAAAACACCACCAGAAGAACACTTCTCATAAAGAGAGTGACAAGGAACAACCACAAGTAACAACCAATCAAGACCCAACACGACACTCAAACAAACTCTACGGGTAGCATAAAGTAGGGTGGATACCCCACTCCTAAAAGGAATAGGGAGAGTATATCCCTTCCGAAAAGGAGACTTAATTTCGAGATTTCCATCTGTCTTTCAAATAGCCTTTATAAACACCACCAAAACCACCTTGTCCAATCTTTTGTTTTTCTGCAAAGTTATTTGTTGCACTCACCAATTTAATAGGAAACTTTTTAGGTCCAGTGCCATTTTGGAATTCATCATCCATTTTCGGGTCAAAAATTGAATCTTCTTTCTTCCCTTTAGTCCTTTTCCAAATTAAATTACAAACCCCTCCTAAAATAAAGAAACTTGATGCAATAGCTACACCAACTCCTAGCCCTGCCCATATATTACCTCTTTTACTGTCTATTTTAGGGATAATTTAAACATTTGGAATTGGTGAAGACTAGGATTTATTGGGATTGGACTAGGATTCTCATCATGAATTTTTAAACCCGAATTGAATGACCATGATTTTAATGTATTCATCTCAAACAATAATCCTGTAGCAGCCCATTCAAAAAAATAATAACCCTGTAGCAGATGAGAAACCAACAAACCTTGTCAGGCACGTAATCTCTCAAATCAACATTGTATGAGATCGATGTAACTTTTTGAAGGCTTTCCATTCGTTATGTTTCCAGTGAAAGAAACATTCAAATTATGAGTACTTGAATTGTACTCAATTTTACAATCATAATAAGCTGTCTTACTCATAATATCAAATTATCAATGAACCATGGTTTCTAGTTATATTCGATATCATTGGTTTCTGTAATTTTCTTTCCTTCAAACCTTAGAGTTTTATTTAGTTTATTTTTTTGAAGGAAAGGGTTTTAGTTAGCATATTTTTTAGAAGGAAAGGGTTTTAGTTAGTTTTTTTTTTTGAAGGAAATAGTTATATTACTATCATTCTTTTTCATCTTCATCTTATTAAGTTAAATTTGTCTTACAATTGGTATTCCGCTTTTAATTAGTTGTGCTATATTTTTTTGGATTTTTAAAGGAACCTTGCCAGCCAGCCAGCCACCAATTGAATCTCTCTCTCCAATGGACGACATCTCACAAGCGCCGCAAGCAAGCACAAAGGGAGAGCTTCCTCATGGGAAGGAGCCAAAGCCATTTAAGGGTAACTCAACTAATAATCCTAGCTTCTGTTGCAGCTAACTCATGTGCTTTTTTTTTTTTTGACAAAGCTAACTCATGTGGTTAAACAAGTTTTTTTTGCTGTTTTGTCTGTCTTCTATTTCGTTCTGTTGTTGCTGTTTCATGTATTTATTTATTTTGGTCAAATAACCTCACCTGTTGTTGGTTTCTTATTTGATGATCAACACAATACACAGAAATTGCTAAGAATGAAAAAGTAGGTAGCACAAAGGAAAATGTTCGTCTTGGGAAGAAATTGTGTCTGATGCCCACACCTGCAGAGCTTCGTCAGATGCACACACCTTCAGAGCTTCGTCAGATGCACACACCTGCAGAGCTTCGTCATATGTTCACAACAGCTGAGCTTTGTCAGATGTTCACAATTTTTGAGCTTCGTGAGATGTTCACAACTGATGAAATTATTGAGCTTTCAAGAGAGCATCAGCGTCTTCGGAGGAGGTTTCGTCAGGTGCACACACCTGCAGAGCTTCGTTGGATGCACACACCCGAAGAGCTTCGTCAGATGTTCACACCTGATGTGCTTCGTCAGATTTTCACACCTAATGAGCTTAGCAACACGTTCACACCTGATGAGCTTCGTCAGATGTTCACACCTGCTGAGATTGATGAGCTGATAACAGAGGATATGCTTCTTCGGATGATATTTCCACATCTTGTTAGGAAAGTGACATTTACTAAGGTAAGTTTTTCTTTAAGTCTCAACAATGTTTTATCGGGCATTTAGAAATACTTTTGGCACAAGTTTCACAAATTTAGTTTCTATGTGTATATTTTAATTTTTTTAGTGTTAATGTCTCTTAACAAGCAGGCACAAAGGGAAGCCAGGGACAAAGTTATCCAAGATGTGTTTGGTGAAGAAAATCTTCGTCGTGGGAAGAAATTGCATGAAGAGCTTCGTCAGATGCACACACCTGCAGAGCTTCGTTGGATGCACACACATGCAGAGCTTCGTCAGATGCACACACCTGCTGAGCTTCGTGAGATGTTCACATCTGCTGAGCTTCGTGAGATGTTCACACCTAATGAGCTTAGTAAGATGTTCACACCTGATGAGCTTCATCAGATGTTCACACCTGCTGAGATTCATGAGCTGACAACAGAGGTTTCCAAAGCCGTCTAAGAAAGTGAAATTTTATTGGGCATTTAGAAATACTTTTGGCACAAGTTTCACAAACTTAGTTTCTATGTGTATAGTTTAATTTTTTAGTGTTAATATCTCTTAACAAGCAGGCACAAACAGAAGACATTGACAAAGTTACCCAATAAGTGTTTGGTGAAGTCGAAGACTGCGGCTCTCTCTGTTTTTTTGAACAGTGAAAGTATAATATATATTGGATGGATAAAAAAGTACAAATAGTACTTCACCCACAATTTGGGATTAAGTACAAGGGATACTAGACCCAAGCCACACAAAAAGCACCAAGAAAAAATTCCAAGAATTAACCTAGAATACCAGCCCTATCTAAATATACAATTCATTGGATTAATGTTCCATTCATAATAGATACAAGGCTCCCCCCCTTTTTTTTTCCACCAACCACTTCCAAGAATTCCTTTTTATGTTGTCAAAGCATTCTTCGAGGATCGGTACCATAGACGAGAATATGAGGTCATTCCTTGCCCTCCAATTTTGACATTACATTTGTAAGTAATGTTTATGCATGTGAATTTAGTTACCGGAGTTATAAAAGAAAAATACAATGATAACGCAATCCATTCAAAACAGTGAAGTACGTTATGATCATAGTGCATTTGTGATAATAAGCCAATCAATAGTTGCAACCTCATGTCATGAAAATATTTATCGCTATATTCAACATTTTTCTAAACAATATTGTAACTATACATTAGCATCATAACAAAATAAACATTAGTGTTTATTAACGAGAAATCAAAAAGAAAAAGAAAAAAATAATCTTTTAAGATGTTAGTGAGATGCGATAACGGTCGAGTAGTCATTATGTTTATTTTGTAAATAAAAATCAGTTTAAGTAGCCAACAAAAATGAATTAAACAATATTGGTTGATATGATTGGTTCTATTGCATTATCATCTTATGTCCAAGAAATTATGAATGAGGATCAAGTATTGAACATTCTAAAAAAAAAATGGTTCAAGAGTCTCAACAAGGAGACAAACTAGTGTTTATTTTTATTGGGCATTCGGTCAAGAAGGACGACGGAACTGTGTTAATTGATCTCGGAATTGACCGCATGGGCAACCCACGAGGATCTATAAGTGGTAACGATACTGTTTTCGATTTTAATTTGGGTAATGTTAATTTGTTTGCATCATCTCTGTCCTATAACAGTTTTATTATTTTTTTCATTTCAGGTACTGCCTTGGAAAAAGTTGATGAAAACTTACCCAATGATGTATCATTTCACCCAATGTTAGATTGTTGCTACTCATCTGCAATCCTAAAAGGATTGAAGCAACATCGTCCTCCGGCTACCTTTGGGAAAAGCACTCCCGGGATTTTTCTTAGTGCCGTCGACAATGACGATGCGCTTGCTTATCAATTTTGGAGTAAAACTTGGAATGGTCATTACTCCCACTTCTCCTACTGTCTAATGCGGAAACTTGACAGGGTTAATAAGAAGGGTAAAAAGATGCTGACGAATTATCATTTGATGAGATTGGTCGATAAAAAAATGATGAAGACAACAAAAATCATGGAGAGTAAAGTTGAAGGTATGAAACTACAACATCCGGAAATGATGAAGACAACAAAAATCTGGGAGAGTAAAGTTAAAGGTATGAAACTACAACATCCGGGCCTATTTTGCCATCCCATACAAAGTCGGGAAAAGTTTCTTTTATTAGAGTAGTTGGGTGTACATGTGAATAGTTTTAAATGTGCTAAGTGATCTATCCCATATTCAATTACCAAAAGATTTGGAGTTTTTAAACTCAATACTTTAAATAGTAGTATTTGAAATTTCAACAGATTTAGTGTTATTTGAAATTATGACTTGGCTTGAAGCAAAAGCGAAGTAGTTGAAAAATAATAAACTCCCCAATGCCTTCATTCGTTAAACTTCAAGCTTCCTTCTTTTTTTCAAAGTCGTCACCTCTCCTCACCTCTAAAACTATCAAAAACAACTTAAGTTATTTAATTAATTCAATTTTTTAAAAGTGTAGTGAAAAATTGAATAAGCAACTAAATTGCTAAAAAAAAAAGAATTATTTTTTCAAGATAAAATCAAGAGAGGTGAGAGAAGTAAATTTAATCATGATTGTAAATTTGTATACACATTATTTTGTGCAAATCTTTTAAATGCATTTTTAGTCCTCTGTTTTGAACAAATTATGTATTTAGGTTCTTAGTTTAATAGTCATACGATTATTAAGCGATCAGATAACATACAATTTTGACATTACATTTGTAAGTAATGTTTATGCATGTGAATTTAGTTACCGGAGTTATAAAAGAAAAATACAATGATAACGCAATCCATTCAAAACAGTGAAGTACGTTATGATCATAGTGCATTTCTGATAATAAGCCAATCAATAGTTGCAACCTCATGTCATGAAAATATTTATCGCTATATTCAGCATTTTTGTAAACAATATTGTAACTATACATAGCATCATAACAAAATAAACATTAGTGTTTATTAACGAGAAATCAAAAAGAAAAAGAAAAAAAAAAATGTTTTAAGATGTTAGTGAGATGAGATAACGGTCGAGTAGTCATTATGTTTATTTTGTAAATAAAAATCAGTTTAACTAGCCAACAAAAATGAATTAAACAATATTGTTTTTATATATGACCAATACATAGGTCTCATTTATTATTGACAATTATGCTATGTTAGAGAAAAAGCATAAGAGGTTGATGAGAGTAGACTGGTCGTATCGGTCTCTGCCTGGGAATGAGTTAACAAGCAGGCACAAATGGAAGCCATTGACAAAGTTACCTAAGATGTGTTTGGTGAAGTCGAAGAATTGGATAAACATTGTTACTCTTTGTTGATAAAAAAAAAGTGGCGTTAAGTTTCCATATCAAATATAGGGTTCATCTTTACTCTAGTGTTTTCTCTTATTAATTGCTTGTTCTTCTAAGGTCTTGAAATCCAAATTTATCAAATTTATATTTAGTTATCAGGTGCGATAGTTGTCACGTCATTTGTCGCATACAAAAATGTATGCCGTGTGATTAGTGAAGTTATAAATGAACACTTGAAAGTTGAAAAGTATATAATCGGTCACAAAGATATATTAGAGGAATAATTAATGAAATCTAATTCCAATAACATTATGACTTTATTGTTTTCTTTTGTATTTATATGTTTTATCTAATTTATGTACAAACAAACGAATTCATCCATTTACTTACAACCATATTAATAATTGAAAGACAATAGTATCGTACGAGTCTTTGTGAATACGATGATTCAAAATATGTACTTTTAAACCGTAAAAATACATCTCTCAACTTCACATCGAGATCAAGACTTCAAATCTCACCATTGCTACTATTCATTCTTCCACATGACCAAACCCATAGTAACAAAGTAATGCATCACATTTTAGACACTAAACTAAATTCAACAACACTATTAGATTATTCCTTCGAACAATGGCTACCCAACCGTAAAAATATCATCATGGACAAAAATTCTTCCAAGAACTAACTATGGTTAATTCGTCTAAAATATCACAACAATGAAAACTTGATGTGTAAAACAAATAGAATCAAGCAACCAAATATAAAGCGGATAGAGATTATAATAATTAAAGCAATCCAAGTGAAAATAACCACGCAGGGAGAAAGATAAAAGAACAAGAACGCAATAGTTTGTTTACCCAGTTCGGTAAAAATAACCTACTTTGGGGAGAGAGCGGCTCTCCATTCAACTGTAATCAAACGAGTAACTTTACACAAGAAATCCCAATTGGGTTACAAAAATTAGCCTTTAATCCTAATTCTACCCAAATTAAC
Source organism: Trifolium pratense (assembly GCF_020283565.1). NCBI lineage: Eukaryota > Viridiplantae > Streptophyta > Magnoliopsida > Fabales > Fabaceae > Trifolium > Trifolium pratense. The sequence goes on from NC_060063.1 coordinate 56,731,151, forward strand.
ACTACCAAAGACAACTTATATTTTAAAATATAGTTAAATAAATTTTTCACCCCTATAAATATAACAAATTTTTATTTTAGTGCTTAAAAATAAAAACATGTTGTTTTCATCCTCCCAAAATTTTATGTTTTGTTTTTTGTCCCTAATGGATTTTGATATGTCCAATTTTGACATGTCCAGAAAAATTCGGTCCGCGAAACCGAATTTTTTCTAGTGCAAATTCAGAGTAAATTTTAATTTTTAGAAATCGAAAAAAAAATTCAAGGCAAAAAAAAATTCGGTTTTTAGAGCTTATGCATAATTAAGCAAAAAAAAATTTTGTTACTGTTTCATATATTTATTTATTTGTTCAAGGGCTCGTTTGGTCCAGCTTTTTAGAGCTTATTCAAACAGCTTATGCAATTTTTACAATTAGGTTTAAATGCAGTTTTGTCCCCCCCTATTTTGATTGAATCAGAATTTAACCCCCTATTTTAAAATCCGGAATTTTAACCCTACCCTCCTATTTTATAATTCTTTGGATTTTGCCCCTCTATAATATTTAACTATATGACTCATATGCAGCAACACCCCTCAAAATTTGGGGTAAGGAATTTCAGTTTCACAATGTACTTGTTAATAGTTAATATGCATGGGATATATGCTAAACATGGATTAGACAGTTTCATTGATGTATCCCCACAGCCTTGAAACGAAATTGTTTGCTCATAATCATAATTAAGTATTAAGTAGAATTTTGTTTAGGCAAGATGAGTTGGTCTGCAAAGGAGGTGGGGAGGTGGGAGAGCAAATTAAGGTTGTATCATGGCAATGGTTTGTAGGAAGGATGGCGAAGGGTCCATGTATATGTTGTACAAATGGAAGTGGAGTCCGATTGATTGCATGAGCCGATGATTTATAGCTAATCACGCTTTTCACACCTTATACTATTAATATTAATTAATCTTATACTTTATGCTTTCAGTTCTCAAACCAAAGTTGACTCAAGTTCAACAACATGAATTTATCAAGGGTCACGCTTTTCCGGTCTCGGCAAAGACTCTGCTTTAATTGGTTGGCTGGTAAGTAAGTTTATTCCAATACTCATTTCTGTGTTCCTTCCATCATATTTCAACAGATGCATGCTTGCTCACCTTTTACAAAATCTAATATAAATGTGGTTCTATGATTGCATTAAGGCCAGCCTCATTCCATACATTTTTAATCACTTCACAACAAAAAAATATATGCCAGTCATCTTCATCACTTACCACCAAACATAGGACCGGTTTGTTATAGATTTTTTTAAAATAGATTCTTATAATGTTATTTTAGGTATTTGATCATTTTATTGAAAAAAAATTTGGATATCAAAATTTCGAAAATCACTTAATTTTGAAGCTATTTCAAATAGATTTTCATAAAATGTATTTCAAAAATCACTTAATTTTGATCATTTGTTTATAAAAAAAAAAAAAAAAAGATTTTCATAAAAATCATTTTTGAAACATAACTTTTTGAAAAAATTGTGATTTTGACTATGTTTTGATCTTCCAAAAGTGGAATATTCATAAAGATTCCGGGAACAAGTATATACTCATAAGATATGATGGAATCGCTTGGAGGACAAATTTTATCATTACCTCTTTACCTGCTTTTGACAGTGCTCGTCCTCTCCAAGAATTGATCTTTCTCCGTACCCTATCTTTCACATAGCCAAATGTAGATTTTTTACTCCTCCCAACCATAGATGGCAAACCAATATACGTTCATGTACCCGACATATGGCGCACTCCCATATTACCGGACAAGTCCTCTTGAGTCGCCCGACTCATATTTTGAATGAAAAATACCTCCGATTTGGACAAATTAATTTCTTGTCCACTCGCTGCTCCATAGATATCAAGTAATGACATCAAGTGATTAACTTCCATAATATTTTCCTTACAGAAAAGAAAACAATCGTCAGCAAAAAGTAGATGGGACACCACAAGTGCCCCTCTACATATCTTCACTCCATGAATATCTCCTCTCCATATGGATTGTTTTATGAGAGCTATAAGACCTTCTGTTGCCAATATATATAAACAGATACGGCGACAACAAATCGCCTTATCTGAGTCCCCTATCCGGATGGATAGGTCCAACCTTGTCAAAATTCATCAGCATTGAGTAGTTGACTGAACAAATGCACATCATCGTCGATTGAATCCATTTGGCCGAGAATCACATTTGAGTTAACATACCCTTCAGAAAACTCCAATCAACCTTATCATAAGCTTTGTCGATATCAATTTTAAGGGCCAATCCCCCCCCCGCAAACCTCTTGTCACAAATTCAATGGTTCATTTTCTTGTTCATTCCAAGAAACTCCCAAAAGCATCACCCCGTTCTCTTGTAAATTATCAGAAAAAGATATGTTTTACCGTTGAAGCAATCAATTCACTTGTTGTGAGTTCCCATCAAAACGTAGCCATTTTTAATCTCTTTATGAAAACATAAGTTTAGGCTAGACAATTGAGAGAATGTTCTTAGGCAATTATAATTTTGAGAGAATAATGTTTTGTATGATTGAGTTAGTTTGTCATGGAATGTGTATGAGAATTTTGTTGGAATTAGTAATAAGGTTAATAAGTTGTTGTGTAAGAATGAGTAGTAGTGACTAGTAATGGTGACATCAGTAATATCGAAAAAGAAAGAGTTTAAATTTGAGATATGGGTTTGATGTGCAGTTTTCAATTTTAAAAAAAGTTGTCGTGAAATTTATTAGTTCTAACAAATTATTTTAATACTTTTTAATTTAAAAATGATAATATTCATGTCATTTTCAACAAGCATATAGACATCAACTAATATTTTAAAAAAACTTATAAGTTCCCGCCAGTGAAAATTATATTTTTATGAGTTATTTTATCTTAAACTAACTTATAAAAATTAGTGAAAATTTATGACTTAACATAAAAGTTTATTTATTTACGTAAATTATTTTTATAAACTCAAAAATAAGTAAAATTCAAATGAAATTTAAATCTAAAAACAACTTATTTTAAAAAAGCTTATTTATTTATTTTTTTATAAGCTCAAAAATTAGCTTATTGTTGAGAAAAAGAAATAAAAATATATATGAGTTCTGTAAAAAATAATATATTTGTTGAGTAAAAATAAAAAATTGAATTAATAATAAATAAATACTCGTGTTCAAACTTTTTTTTTTGGGTACATGTTCAAACTTTATTTATTTATTTTATTTTTTTGGTGAATATTTATATATCTCTTTATTTTTTTGGTGAATATTTATATAGTATCTTTTTATTTTTATTTATATATCTCTTTATTTTTTTGGGGACATGTTCAAACATTCTTCGATTCCCAATTTTTTCATAAAATTTTAGGGTTTCTCTTTCAACATCAATTTCAATCGAGACTCTCCCGTTTCGAATTTTCCGATCCGTGAATAAAGGTTGAACGATTTCAATCTAGGGTTTCGCTTCGTTCCGAGAATAATGCCTCCGAAGACGACGAAAAGAGGGGCGGCGGCCAGTGGTGCGAAGAGAGGTGGCAGAGCACCGAGAGGAACATCTAAGGCTGCACAGAATCAACAGCAGCAACCTGAACCTGTGGAGGAGAAATCGGTGATTGAGGAAGAACCTAAGGTAGAAGAAAATCCTGTTGTTGAGGAAAAACCTGTGGTGGAAGAGAATCCTGTTGAAAATAAAGCTATTGATATGAATGAAATTGCCCCTGAAGCTGCTGCAGAAGAAGCCAAAACGGTGAAAAGTAAGTTTTTTTTCTTCTAATTATTAAATTTTGGTTTGGAATTCTTTGATTTTTATATTTGAATCAATAGGGTTTGTGAATTTCAAGGTTTTGGATTTATTTGATTTTCTAAATAGAGGAAATAAATAGAAAGAAATCCTTTTTATAAGATAATGAATAGGTTACAATTGGGGGTTTGTGAAGATAGTTTGATTTATTTGTTAAGATTGTGTCTTTGTGTTATGTTTCAATTGGGGATAAGTTTTGTCAAATATAGGCCATGGTGGATTGGGGTGGCGGATTTTTTGACACTCGCCACAGTGTTTTATGGCGGGTTCAAAGGATGGATTTTTGGCTTTCTGTCATGGTCTACCCTTGATAACACTGATGTGGATTCATTATGGAATGGTTGAATTTGGATAACCCTAATTTAACACAATTGAAAGTTAAGATGATGGAAAGTTAAGTCTGTTTTTACTAAAAGTTAAGTCTGTTTTTGACAGAAGATGAAGAGGAGGTTAAGGAGTCAATAGATGAATATGAGAAAGATGAACGACTAGATTTGGAGGATCATGATCCTGAATATGAACCTGAAGAATATGGTGGGGTTGATTATGATGAGAAGGAAATTGAGCAGGAAGAGGGTCATGAGGTGGGGGATGAAGTTGAGGAAGAAGCTGAAGATAATGTTGGTGAAGAAGGTGATTCAGGTGAGGAAGAAGTAGAAGATGGTCATGATGAAATTGAGGGTGAAGAGGATGACGAGCATGCTGATGAGGAGCATGAGCATGCCGAGATGGCTGATGTGGAAGAAGAGGAACACCGTGAAGTTGTGAAGGAGAGGCGAAAGCGGAAAGAATTTGAAGTATTTGTTGGGGGCCTAGACAAAGATGCTACTGAAGATGATCTGAGGAAGGTTTTCGGTGAAGTTGGGGTTGTGACTGAGGTCAGGCTAATGATGAATCCTCAGACGAAAAAGAACAAGGGATTTGCATTCTTGCGGTTTGAAAATGTGGAACAAGCAAAACGAGCCGTAGAGGAGCTTAAAAATCCAGTGGTAATCTTTGACTTCTCAATAATAGAGTAGACTTAAAGTTAAAACTTCTATTGTATTAAATCACATGTTTTCATCACTGCAATTTCAGATTAATGGAAAACAATGTGGTGTTACTCCAAGTCAGGACAGTGATACCCTTTATTTGGGAAACATATGCAAGACATGGACAAAGGAAGCTGTAAGTCTAGTTATTTTGGTCCTGTTTATTACTCCTTCATTCTATGGCTGGGTTGTGTTTGTAGTTATTTTATCCTGAACTCTTCTGAATTTATGAATTTTATTGGAACTTCTGGTGCCAGTTAAAGGAGAAGTTGAAGCATTATGGAGTTACAAATGTTGAGGATATAACTTTGGTAGAAGATTCTAATGATAAAGGAACAAACCGTGGGTTTGCATTCTTGGAATTTTCCTCTCGTTCAGATGCAATGGACGCCTTTAAGAGACTCCAGAAGAGGGATGTTGTGTTTGGAGTTGATAAGCCTGCAAAGGTTTCATTTGCAGATTCTTTTATTGATCCGGGTGATGAAATTATGTCACAGGTATTCTTTTGAATACAAATCCCTTGGTTTTCTCAAAGGTTTTTTAAATGGAAGGTGTAGAATGGTTTCTTATTGAGATTGCATTTAGATTTCTAAAATATCTATCCTGAGTTCTAACACCATTAGTGGTTAAATTTGTTGGTAGTCTGTATTTAATTATCTTAATTTTATTCATTTATTTGATACATGGTTTGGAATCGTAATCATGTGGGCTCTATGTTCTCACAATTTTCCAGTTTTTACATTCACAATGCAACTGTATTATCAATCTACTATTTTCCAGTTTGTGGTTGATTGTTAAATTCAACATTATATTTATATTGAATTCACTTTTAAGGGTGGTCAGCAACACCCCGGTAGATTTTTGGACGAAAAAGCTATCGTTGTAGTGGTTGGTCTCTGTTGATTAGATGTTTTTTATACCTCATTTTGCTGAACAGGTTTGTTAAATTTCAGGTTAAAACTGTATTTATCGATGCACTTCCTCCTTCATGGGATGAAGATTATGTCAGGAGTCTTCTCAAGAAATATGGCGAAGTTGAAAAGATTGAGCTTGCCAGGAACATGCCAGCTGCTCGTAGGAAGGACTATGGATTTGTTACCTTTGGTTCACACGATGCTGCTATAAGATGTGCTGAGAGCATCACTGGTACAGAATTGGGTGAAGGTGACAAGAAGGTGTGTATGGCATTTAAAAGTAATATCTTCTCAGTGACGTAGGGTAGTTTATAATGATTTTGTCTTCTTTCAGGCAAAAGTGAGGGCTAGATTATCAAGGCCTCTTCAGAGAGGCCGTGGAAAACATGTTGGTCGTGGGGACTACCGCCCTGGTCGTGGACCTGCAATAATGTCGAGGCCTTCTTGGAGCCGACCTGCACCCCGTAGTTTTTCTTCGCGAGGGGTAAGAGGAATCGGAAGTCGTGCTCTGCCGCCAGTCAGGCCTATTAGTGCTAGAGATAGACGCCCTGTCATGTCTGTACCAGTTAGAAGTAGGCCAGTACCTCCTCCAGCTAGATCTTATGATAGAAGACCAGCTGGTATGTCGTATGAGTATCCAATTTATTTTGAAATTTCCAGTTAGACTTACTTTCATTTACCATTTATTTATAATTAATATATACAATCTTGTTGTCTTCTAGCTGCTGCATATTCAAAAAGTAGTGTGAAGAGAGACTATGGTCGGCGTGAGGATCTACCACCTCCAAGAAGTAGAGCTGCTGCAGATTATGGATCAAGGATGGCCTCTGAAAGACGCCCATCGTATAGGGATTATCCTCCCCGTGGATCTGACTACTCTGATCCCCCCAGAAGTACAGCTCGCGCTGCACCAAGGAGAGGTTATGTGGATGATGGTTACAGCCAAAGGTATGAGAGGCCTCCTCCTCCACCTGCTCCCCATTCAAGTTATCGTGAAGGGCGCCCTCGTGATTATGATGCTATTTCTGGCTCAAAACGTTCTTATGCTGCCATGGTTAGTATTATTTCTGCAACTTTATTTAACTGTATTCTGCATTGTTTTTTTTATCTCATTGTTGTTCACTTTTAGTAAATGAAATTCTTGACTTTTTATGTCTAACCAGGATGATGTTCCCCCGCGATACGCTGAATCTGGTGCTCGCCAATCAAGAGCTCGATTGGAATATGACTATGGTAGCAGTGCTTCACAGTATGGTGACACTTACGGTGATAGGTTAGTTTGTTCTAAAATTGACAATTTTGCAATTCTTCCACCGTAACCCTATTTTTGTCCTGTAATTCATACTTACATTTTAATTTGTAGAGTTGGAAGATCTAGTCTTGGATATGGTAGTGGCAGCCGAAGTTCTATTTCTGGTCAAGATTCACATGGGATGTATAGCAGCCCGGCAAGGGATGAGTTATGGTGGAAGTGAGTGTTGTTTCAAATAGTCTGATATGTTATTTTCAACATCACAACTTTCTTTATTTACAATTATATTATGTGTTTCCTGTCAGGCTCTTATGGTGGTAGTGACGCTGGAGGCATGTACTCATCAAGTTACGGTGGCGATTATGTTTCTCGTGGAAGTGATGTAATCTTCCTGTCCTTTCCCAGTCTTAAGAGGAGTTAGAGTTTTTGTTATATTCTTACGTATTGTTCCGGTGATGTAGGTTGGCGGCAGCTCATATTCATCAATGTATTCTGGTAGGGGTGCGGGTGGCGGTAGCAGTTACATGGGCAGTGGTGGATCGGGGTCTTATTATTGAGGTAAGTAAACTGATAACTCTTTGGCATTGTGCTTTGCTTATTACATTAGGATGCATTCAGTATAAGTGGATGTATTTTTCTAGAGATTTTGCTATACTCGAAATGGCATCTCTTATCTTTTCGCAAGGGCTGGCGAAGGTTGCACATTGTGGTCACCCGTGAATTTGTCTATGAACAGATCCAATATAATAAAGTGGCTGCTATAGGATGACGGCCTTTGAAGCTTATGGATGTTATGAAGGCTACAATTTGGAGACAAAGAACATTGCTATTTATAGCATTATATTTGGGAATTTGTCACAAAAATTAGGTCATGTCAACTCAAGCTATCTCGGGTCTTCTCTTGATGGGATTGTATTATCAGTTCTCTAATTTGCTGTATGGACTCAAGTTAATTAGCGATGGAAAAAGAAATATTTATCAGTGATGTGTAATCAAACCTTGATTTATGAGATACAATGTGTGAGCGGATAATGTTAAAGATTTTTCACTGCTCCAGTATCCTTTCATTTGGACAGAGACCAGGACTAGAGATTCCACTTGTTTGGTTTAAGGATTAATGGAATTTTTATCTGCTGAATTTATCAAAAAGTTGGTTCTCTATTTTGAGTGATGTTTAGTTACTTTGGATTATTTGTTTTTACATTGCTGCTAGCAGGACAGAAGTGAACTAATCAACACCATGTTTAACAAGTAGTAATAAGAATACTACTTAAGGAATTAATAAAGTCATAAGATGGTTTCCTGGGATGTATTGGTGTTACAGGATTTGTGATAATGGTGTCATCCTAAGAAAGTAAAAAGATGATGAACTGGTAATTTTTGTTGCTGGAATGATTTGTTACTTCGAGTTTTTGTCCTGCGGGAAGACTGCAAGATAATGCTAAAGAAGCATTAATATTTTTACCATCTAGTTGACTTCTTAGTTTCCTGATTTTGCAAAGCATTTATTTGTATGCAAGATAATGCTAAAGAAGCATTATATTTACTGACATAGCCCACAGAACCATTTGCCTCTGCATTGTAGTTGGGAAACACAATCAATCAAGTGAATATGAATATAAACTAGGAGATAAGGATTGAATATACTTTATGAACCTGGTTTTACCCCCACCCTGCTCGACTTAGCAAAGCTCGATGCAAACATGAACCAACATAAATTGGTCACATTGCCAAAGAAATCACAAATGGATTTGATCAGTATTTTATTAAATCCAAGAGGCAGTTTCCAACTCCCAGACCACATTGTTGGTTGTTTTTGAGAGGATTCTTCCAAGGAAATATTGCTCATTAGGATATTTGAGATGTTTTCTCTACCAGACAAACACCTTGTTTCTGTGCAATGCTAGAGTTTTGGCATTTTCACATGATTTTCCCATGCATGACACACATATTAAGTATCCATTTTTCTGCATCTTGTGGTAAACCTGCATTTAATTTTAGGAGACAACTTATGTACAGTTCCTTAGAAACTGTTTGTACTGCTCACCACTCAACATAACTGCTCAACTGCTTTTCAAGCGACTCACCATTTTTTTTTCTCGTTCAGAGCAGTACAAACGTTTTTAAGGCACCATATATAAGTTTTTTTCTTAAGTAATATTCACTGGGTGAGGGGTGTGAAAGTACTGACTTGTTAAGTTGTAGTTTCCATTTTGTTCTGTTTGCTGTACTGCAGGGTCTAAGTTCTCCTCAAGCTCTTGTTAGTAAGATAGTTAGATGTATGCAATGAATGTTTACTCTAGTTTTTTTCTTTTTCTTTTCAATTTGCCATAATTGATTTTTGTAGATCAATGTTAAGCTGATTGTTTCATGCATGACATTGTAAACATTTATGTGGTATTGCAATTGTCTACTCATTTCTTTAAAAAAAAGTTTCGATAGCAACATCATTTTGATGTTAGTGTCACCAAAATTAACTGTATAATGCTGAAAACTTAATTTACTTGTTTATGATTACATGTGCAAATTAATGTTTAAAAAAGTATCACATGATGCAGTTGATTGATATTGTAATCTTCTTGAAAAGCACTAGGATAATGAATGGATTGCTGATTTAAAAGTTCATAAATATAGATTTATAATAATCAAAATTGGTTTAAGCGACATTGATACTAAAGAATTAGAATATGCACATATAGAAAGTAAAATTTGTGTCAAATGCATTGCTAACGGTCCATAAACTTTGTTGAGATTTCATTTCAAGAATACCTTGCCGGGTCAAATTTAAGAAACCAATTGTGTGTTTTACAATTGCAACGATGCCTTAAACAACTTTGGCTTCTTCTCTCTCTCTTAGGAACTTGCTTCCAAGCGAAACCTGTTTATTTATGTATTGTGTTGATCAAATAAGAAACCAACAATGGGTGAGGTTATTTGACCAATGAGGTTATTTCACCAAATAAATACATACAAACATACATGAAACAACAACAAACTAAATAGAAGACGGATAAAACAACAACAAAAAATGACTTGTTGCAACCTATGAAGCACATACACTCCTTGTGTCTTGGTGTCGGGCACTCACCAGTGTCTAACACCAACATATATGATTACACTGAATTATGTCATTTTCTTAAATTATTATCTGTGTTGACATGTCCCGTATCCGTACTTCATAGGCTGCAACAGAAAATTGGTTGAGTTACCCATTGTGATTTCTTGCAGCGCTTGTGAGATGTCGTCCATTGGAGAGAGACTCAATTGGTGACCGGCTGGCTAGTTGCTTTAAAATGCAATAAAAACAAAGCACAACTAAATTAAAAGCGGAAAACCGATAGAAAGACAAATTTAATTTAACGATGATGATTAATAATAGTAATAAAATGAGGAACATGTAGTTCCCATGAGTTTAACTTAATTGGTAGAGACATCGCACTATATGTTTAGTAGGGGAGTTCGAACCCTGAACACTCTATTTATTCACCCTTAAGGTGAAATTACGCCACTGAACTATTTAACCGAAAAAAAAGGAACATGTATGTATGTATATAAAAAAGCATAAGTTAGAAATCTAAAAACAAACAGTTTGGTTATTTATATTAGCCGGTCAACTAAAACCCATAAAAATAAAATAAAAAATCACTTTGAATTAGAAAATTAGGCAAAATTATACTGGCATGTCATTTATCTTATTTATCTGTAATACATTGGTCCTTTGTCTTTTTTTTTTTCTTTTCTTCATATAGATCATTTATCTTCATATTTGTGTTACACCCCTCATTTTTGTTTGTTTTGTGTTTGGAAATCCTAACCTAATTCCTTTTGTACCTAGTTTTGATTTTTTTTAGAGAAAATATATTTGGTTATGCTTTGATTTTAACCAATTTTCTTGTTAAATTTTCTACTTAAGAAATTATATTGTGACGAAACTTTACAATTAAATAAAAGGATATTTTTGTCTTTTTTTTTAATAGATTGTATTAAAAAAAACTTTGTAAACATTAATGTTGAATATGTTGTTGTGTTGTTGGAGATTGTTTGAAGTCCCACATTGCTTAGGTTCCCGGGATGTGAAGTGTATAAATATGTGAGGGCAACCTCACCCTTTGAGCTAGCTTTTGGGGTTGAGATCCAAGCATATTTAACATGGTATCAGAGCCGGGTTAAGGACTGCAATGTGGGTATTTGACCCAGGACCACGCTAGGCGTGAGGGTGGGTGTTGAATATGTTGTTGTGTTGTTGGAGATTGTTTGAAGTCCCACATTGCTTAGGTTCCCGGGATGTGAAGTGTATAAATATGTGAGGGCAACCTCACCCTTTGAGCTAGCTTTTGGGGTTGAGATCCAAGCATATTTAACAATTAAAACTTTAAAACAAGATAAATATGAAGGGGAGCTTGCAAAGTCATTTTTGTGTATTGCAAACAGATCGTATCCTCTAAACGTAAATTGCAAACTTTAATGCCGTTGCATATCCAAACCAAAAAAATAAATAAGTCGAACATAAACATCTTCATATTAAATTTTGAACTCGTATTCTCCCAAATCTGAGTTTACAAAAGTACAATCACTCCAACAACTCAATCGTGTTGTCCATTATTGCACATGTTCATATATGAAAAATTGATAATACAATAATACAACTGTCAATTATTTGTCACAAAATGTTAGTCATATGCAAAACATTGACCACATCAAAATATATAGTAGTAGTAGTTCAAGAGTACTACATTCTTTATTTCATTTATCTCTTATTATTATATATATATACAATGCCAAACTGGATGTGGGCACAAATATTAATTTTGTACGAAATTAGCTATTTTAGTCTTATTCATTTTTATTGAATATTATTGCAAAATTGTAGCTAGGATCTAAACTTGGACGAGAAGTATCAACCATAAAAATCAATAATAATGTACATAACTATAGTAACCAACTCAAGAATATTACTTCAAGTTACAAAATGCTTCTTCTATGATTGCTATATCGAATCCAAAGGGTCTCTTCATTATACCTTTCTCTTTGTTCTCCACAAAACTATAAATTTAAATAAAATAAAGATACACCGACAATGTGTGTATATATATATATATATATATATATATATATATATATATATATATATATATATATAAGTTTTTTTGAGAAAAATAAAAATTATTTGTATGGTCCACTAAGGCTAGAAAGCTTTGTATATATGCATAGTAAAGTTAGGACTTAGCACTATAGATCCTCAAGTTTTGTTTAATTATTTAAGCTTAGCATGGAAAATAATTTAAAATATTAAATCATAATTTAAACTACAGAAAATATTATATGTAGTTTCATCCAGATTATACTTTGAGATTAGTAAAAACTTATGATATTTTTTTTACTTTAGGAGTTTTTTTTATAAAGTAGAACTTATGGTCTTTTTTACTAATCCCTAGAACTTTACGTCAAAAAAAAAAAAAACTTAAATAAAAGTAATAATATTAACCAAGACATTGACTCAAGTGGTTAATAAATTTTTCCTATAACGAATTATTCGAAAGAATTCGGATTTTATTTTTGATAAAAATAACTTTTTATCAGACTTTACTTATTTCGTAAAAAAAAAAAAAAAATTTATTAGTTTTTTATTTTTTTACAAGAAATATTATTAGTTGTTTTTCAAAGTTCTTATCTCAAATTTTACTTTATGCCGACAAAAATGTTGGGTCACTACTAGTAAAATTCATCAAAATAATACCATACTATAATTGAGGGTTTGAACCAAACACTCCACTATTCACCTTTAAAATGATAAAATTTCTATCTACTAAACTACTGAAAACAGGAAAGAAAGAAAAAAAAAATTTAGATAATAGTTCCGTTTGGGATGAATCATTTTGAAAAAATTTAAATTCAATTTATGAGTAAATCAATTCTTGACATTTTTATTTATTTTTCGACCAAATTGCAGATTAATAAAACAATATTTTTTTAGAAATCAGAAAGTTAACCCACAAAACATAATATAAACAAAAATGTCCACAAAATGTCAGCTTCATGATAAAAATTTTATCTTATCATTTCAGAAATTCAATTTCTCTAGGGACTAGTAAAAAATACCATAATTGCTACTTTAATAAAAAAAAAACCTAAAGTAAGAAAAAAAAATTAAAATTCCCTTCACACCAATTTTTTTAAAGTAATCCTGACTTAAAAATAGAAAAATTTGGCAAGAGATAGGAGAAAAAAGAGTATGAAAAGGAATCCATAAGGAAAAGTAATTCAATTGCCAATCAGTAAACAAATTCACTACATTTACATAACTAGTCAATCAATCTACTAATTGCATTAAGAAAATGCATTAAATCAAACAGCTAGCTGTTGTTGGTTTTGATGGGAAGATTCATCTTCATTGAAGCATAAATGTGCCTTTAGTGATTTTGCTAAACTTATTGTAGAATCAACAAAATTCAATGGTTGCATTTGTAGCATTTCTCTTTGGAGATGAACACAATAGGCTTGGAATGTCACTGGTGTTACATTTAAATTGAAACCCAAACCAAATAAGAAATCTAATTCAAGAAAATTCATCTCTGCTTTGGTGATTCCTCCAACTTTTGCATAGTAAGCATTGTTGTAGCATCTGAGGATATAAATCATAGACACACAACATTAGGTCATGCAAAATGTTTTTTTTTTTTTTTTTTTATAGAAAATAAGTAACAACAGTATTAACACTGGTTTGAACTAAGAGTAAAAGTTTAGAGTTCAAGTCTTAACGAATGTGAAAAATAATGACATCAACAACTAATTACTAACTTTGATAATTTCGAAAAAATAAATAAATAATATATATCCAAACTAATTATACATTAATGAAAGGTAAACGAGCAAAAAAACTGCGCCGCTAGTCTTTTCTGAATGGCAAAATCAATTCTTTTGAAAACTACATCCATAATATCAATGTATCTAAAATTTATTATTATTAATAGATTGACTAGGTGTAAGTTGTTCCTTATGTGTTTTTTAGTTTTTCTATTTTTATCTTTTCTTTTTGGTTATGTCCCCCCTCTTTTTTGTACTTTTTATTTCTATTAATCTATGTTGAGGGTGTTGCGGTAGGTGTTTCCTTTGCCCCTTTCTTTTGCTTAAAAAAAAAATTATTATTAATAATAATAATGTTATTATTATTGTAATATATTTATAGTAAAAATAACAGTTGGTTATGTGAATTGTGAAGTGTAGTAGTAATAGTTAGCTAGCATAGTCACAGACTCACATGGGTGATTGAATTGAAAGTGTGATTAATGGAAAGCCAGCCTGGTCATAGTATTATTCACAAGAAAGGTAATATTCTTTTTAAAGTTTAATTTTTGTGACAAGATTAATAGCTATAAAGTAGAAAAACCATATAATAATTGATGATAATGAATTTCAATTAAAAACGAATTGTTCAAGAGAATTTAAATTTAAATTGAATTTTGACTCAAACAATCAAAGGACAAATTTATTTATCTTTCATATCTTTCATATAAAAAGAAAAAAAAAACTATAAAGTCTAATAAATAAATTGAATGGTATGGTAAGTGTCATCAATATTTTCCTTAATAAGTGCCCTAAGATATTCTTAGTTTTTTTTTTTTTTGGTACATTAAGATATTCTTAGTTATGAGACTAATTCTCGAATCGAAAGTAAGACATTTGAATTTTTTTACTTTATTGGACAGTTTCTTAAATAGATGACTCAAACCAAATATCGAATTCGGATTCTTTTTATATTTCCAACTCTCCAAACAAATATCATAAATTTTTTAACTTTCAAGTGTAAAACTTTTTTAACATTATATATAGTCATTGTTGATGAAACTTTACGTCAAAATAATAGAAGAAAGGAAAATATAATGCTTGAAGTGTATGTAACACTTCAAATTCAGAACAATATATATTAAAGTAACATTCAAAATATATAAAAACAGAGGAAAAACAGAGCAACCAAACCATCATTATGCTTTTGTTTGATTAATTCATTGTACAAAATTACAAAAAAATCTCTAAGACAAATCGTTCGCGAGAACCGAGTTCAATTTTTAATAAGAATAATTCTTGAACAAATTTTATTTATCTCGAATTCTAAATTACTGATCACCTTTTTTTAGGAGACGGAGAGTTAACACAAAAAATAAAACTACAAAAAATTCCTAACAACAAAAAAAATAATTAAGAATCACATGAATTGTGTGAAATAAAACAAAAGGGTAACACCTAAAATTCAATCACTAATCATTAAAGTTTCAGAATTTAAGCAATTAAAAAAGATTCAAAATTTTCAAAAAAAAAATTAATTGAATAAAGTATAAAACTTACACATCATCCATGAATTTAGCAGCCACCATGACACTAGTAATCAACAAGCGATGAACATTGAAAGAATTGATAGGCAAAGAAGGTTGTGATTGAGTGAAACGATCAAGATAAACATAAGCAACAATGATGCAAGATGAACTACAATTTGCATACTTGAAAATTCTCTCAAGATAGCTTTGAATTGAGATATCTGGTCTTGTTAAACCTTGAAAAACAGAGATCTTTTGATGATGATTTTGTGTCTCATCATTTGATTCAGCAACTCTTTCTAGAAGTGAAGATAGAAAACTTATTAATTTTGGCATCATTGGACTCTCTAGTTCTGCCATTGATAGATTTCTGACAAAAGTTACATCAACAAGTTTTGAAATTTTTATGTGAGATAGGTTTGTGTATTTATGGTGCACATATATATATATATTATATATATATATATATATAGAGAGAGAGAGAGAGAGAGAGAGAGAGAGTATATGACAGGTAGATAATGGTAAGTTATAGTGAGATGAGATTGATAACATGACTGTAAATTTGTATACACATTATATGCAAATCTATTTTTTGCATCATGCTAAATAAAAATAGGAATATGCTAATCTGTGTACTCCGAGATACTAATTAAGCATATCAATAAAGAGATTTTCCTAATTTTTTTGATTCAATATTTTAAAATTATAAAAAATTATTTTTTAATATTAATTTTCTCTTTAATTTTTCTCTTTTGTTATGCTTAACAGGTATCTCGAGTGAGCTTGCCCCATAAAAATTTTGGAGTACATAAAATTATTTAATTTAGTTATATTATTTAATTTTATTTTACTTGTATATGGGTATAAATTTTTTCTAATAAGTATTTCTGTTTGTTTTGTTATGTTTTACTTAATTTGATTTTGATAATTTTTTTTATACTAAATTGTCAAGATTCCCAGCTGTTTTCTCATATCTGCTGGATCAATAAAATTTCATTAAAGTTAATGAGTTTTAGACAAAATAAGGGAAATAGGAGAGAAAAATTAGGATTATTTATTTTATCAAAATATTTTCTATTTTATTTTTAACAAAAAAAC